>NW_019235481.1:84228-99168 GCF_002742605.1 Olea europaea var. sylvestris
GCTTGTGCAAAACTATTGTAAATTGGTCACATTGGCGGATTTGCACTTCGACACTATTTGTGACATATAATAGATTCAAATAGAAAAATAGTCATATCAGTTTATATGATGTCGTCCAAACTAACGATCATTTTGAACGAAAAACTGGAAGAATCTATATACTATAAATTTAAATATAGCCAAATTAAATAGAGCAGGTCAAAGAAAAACCCAAAATACACATTCACACATTGAAGTAGGTTTTTTTTTTCCCTAGCAAGAAATACCAGTAGAAGGTCGAACACTCGGACTAAAAACTCATCCATTGAACTCGACTCTCTATAAACATCATTACCCTACTAAAAAGGAATTTTCAGTAGCATTGAATACCTTCCAAATGATCACTCATAAGCAGACAAGCATCACCTCTAACGTCAATAGTTCATGCCCCCGAGGCATAACCTAGTGGTGTAAAAAATAGGAGTGAAGTAGTTTCAACCTTATTGACAGTCGCAGTGTGAAGGTTCGATACCTGATATATGGAATTAGACTCTTTGTGGGCATCAGTGTACGGGCAAACTTTTGTTCTTTAACCTGTTGGGGCATATCCCGCGATTTACCTCCCTTACGATACTCTAAGGGTGAAGAAGTGAAAGCCCTCGAGATTAGGGTTTAACCAATTTTAATGTCAACATCTCATCACACAACAATTAGAAAAGAGTAATAATGCCCCCAGGGCACATCTCCAAGTAGTAAAAGGGGAGGGTGGAGAAATCCAGTTTTGCTTGAGGCTGTCGCGTCAAGAGTTCGAATCTTGAAATATGGATTTGGCTCTTGGGTAAGTGCAAGTGTACAAGTAGCCTTCCACCCTGTACCCTTGGAGGCATAACTTGCAATTTACCTCCCTCACGATACTCCAAGACAGGGGCGGTGAAAGACCCTTAAGGTTGGGGTTCAACTTTTTAGAAAAGAGTAATGATTACTAGGCAACAAGCAATCATAACCTAGGACAGAGCTATGTCATAGGTGAAATGATGGTTTGACGGTAGAACTCAACGACCAATCAAGTTTTTTCAAACAAGATGGTAACACACATATCAAGGTCAATATTGTAATTTGACGGCACATATGGCGAAAAGCTCTTGATTGAAGGCTTATAATGAAGGCAACGATCGCAATTCTTTATAATGTACTACCAAAAATATTTTATAATGAGAATTTCTCTTTTCTTTATAATATTTCAACAATTAATGTACTAGTATTTTTTATTTTTTTGTAAAAAAATTATTTATAATTGTCAAGTCAATTTTAATCATCAATAAAATAAAAAGTTCAAAGTATTTGCATCAAAATTTAAATTTCGGGGACTAATCAACAACTTGAAAGGCCAGGCTGCCAGCCACTATTTGGGTCAATTTCCCTTGGAAAATGATAAAGAACTATTCACTTGCATGAAATTGGGGGGGAAAAGATGGTCAAATTTTCTCCATGGAAATTGAAATCTTAAACAAATGAATTCTCTCCCCCCAAAAAAAATCTTGCGCTAATCAAGGCGACATGTTTCATAGTATTTTAAACTTTATGTCGTGAATAACCTTATTAATTAATAATTGATCTTCCTTAATAATTGCTGGCATAACCAAACATCTATTAATTGTATTCGAGCTTGAATTGCTGTCCGATGTATGTTATCCACCCACAATAGAGGTGTAAAGAAACTCGACCCTTGTTTATTGAAGATCGTACCATTTTGAAGAATTGGATCTTATCGAGCTTGTCTTTTTAGAGAATATTTTCACGAGTTCAATATTGATCTATATTATCTGTATTCATCATTATGTCAACCACGTTATAAGTTTTTCCATAATATATCTCTAAGGGTCCGTTTGATTGCAAAGATTGAATTGAATTGAAAATGAATTTCAAGGAATTGAATTGTCTAAAAATTATTTTTTTGAGAATTGTAAATTATTGTGTTTGATTGGTATAGTTTTCCACGTGGAAAATGTAGAAATAAAAGTGTTTTTTGATGTTCGTTTGGCTTTATTTTTACATGAAAATTGTCGATTAAATGGATAGAATTTACTAGTATTGGGTATTAAATTTGTTTCCATTGCTAACAAAAAAAATCAAGAAGAGCATCTATCTTTTGGTGTTCGTTTGACTTTATTTTACATGAAAATTTTCAGTTAAAGGGAAATATTTTTTTACAATAATTCTTAAAATTTATTTCCATTGCCCAAAAAAAAAAATTATAAAATTGCTATAGTAACCAATAATTCCAATTCTCACCATTTTGATGAGAATGAGAATTGGAAATCGAGATTCTCATGGAAAATGCTCATGTGGCCAAGAAAGGTGAAAATGGTGAGAATTGAAATTCAAGATTTTCATGAAAAATGCTGATGTGACCAAGAAAGATGGAATTCATTTCCATGAAAAATTTCACCTATCAAACATTACAAAAAGTTAAAAAATGATATTAATTTTCCATTTTCCATGGAAAAGGGTGTGTGCTATCAAACACATTCTAAATTCACGTGAGTGCAAAAATAGTTGGAAAACAAAAGAAGAAGAAAGAAAGGAACAAGTGGAGCCCACTTAAGGCTTGGAATTATAAAGCATGAGTAATCGTTATTCTTAAATAATTATCTTATGTACTTTTCTTGATTGCTCTTCCACTAAACATTCTTTAGTGGTTAATTAGATTAGAATCGGACCCATTATAATTCTCGCCGGTCCACCGTGAATATTTGGTCATAAACCTTTTTTCTCGACTGCGAATTAGATTTAGAGAGACAAGTTAAAGTTATTAATAAAAGAGGGTCCTTGCCAGTCAAAAATTGTATATTGGATCGAAAAAGGATAGGTATAGAAATTTCTACCACCAACTAATTTTCACAATCATTGGCATCAGTGAAGATGTAAAATCATATTCATGGTTTCATGGAAGACTTCAAAGTTACGTCAAGTGAAAATTACACGAGAGCTTCTCAATCTATGGAATCATCAGCAAATTGGTCCTCAAGTTTTGTTACGAGTTACACAGTTAGTTTCTAATTACACAATCATCTAATTTTTTTACTTAAATGTCTCATAGTCCTAGAAGCAAGTTTCACTTCAAATTTTCTAGCATCGACTCATGTTGAAAAGTGAAATTATTTCATAAAACTTGGCCCATGTTTGATTCAGCTAAAAATGCCATTAAAATCTAAGTCAAATTCAATAATTGATTTTAATAACACTTTTCAAGGGATTCATAACTTCTTAAACATACATTCTATTAAATTTTACCAAATCTATTTTAAAAAAATTATTTAATCCAAACAGAGGCTTGATTAAATAGAAATTTGAAAATTAATTGTCTAAGTTTAAATATAAACTCTTTAAAATTAATAACATCTCGTTTTTAAAGAGCTTCATGTGGATGCTTCGAGTCAAAGATCTACTCCTTATTTTTAAACATTAAAGATCAATTTGCAACTAAAGCAATAAATTGTTGACCAATGGTGCAATTATCTCTTTTATGCGAAATATGTTAGTTTTTCTTAAATTTCCCATTTCGGCGGCATCAGATGGAAGATATCTGGTGGGTCCGCCCAACTGGATGCTGCAAGTTATAGTGAATCCATGACCGTGGAATCCAAATCATAGAATCAAGCGGGTGAGATTTTGGATAACAAAGGAGTTGTACTAGAAATGTGAAAATGACGTTTGTATAGCAAAATTACAACACTCTCTTTCGGCGCCAAAATTATTACGGAATTTGGAAGCAAGGACCTTGATAGGGTTTAGTATAACTCGGTGCTTTACACCGTGCCCCATGGGAACGGATTAAGTTTTCATTCCTTTTTTGCATTTTTTATTGAAAGAATATTTCCACTTGAATGGGAATATAGACAAAAAAGGTCGGGCATCACAACTCATGTTGACTAACTTCGACACTCCCTGCCCTACAAATTGTTACAAGATAGGAATAATCACTCTTGTTCTCCGTTTCACAATGAGAAAATTTATTTTGCCCACTTTGATTTTTGCGTTTGGAGAAAACCTTACTTAAAGTTCTTCTACCACATCAGCAAATGGACAATTTTTAATTAAGAATAAAATATTGTGCTAGAAATTAGTTTCTTTTTTTTTTTCTTATTATAAGTAATTCGAATTATTAACAATCAGATCATAATTTTTTGATAAATAGTTCTACTTATACATAATTGAGTTATATAATAATTTATATACAAATAATGTGTTAAAAAGAGAGTGAATAAGTTTATTTATTTGATTAAAGAAAATCTTACGCAATCAGATCTTATCATATCATGTGTATATAGACTATTAAATACGTGTAGTACAATCGATGTTTGAAATCCATATTATGCAAGGAAATATTACTTTTTGCTAATTCATATGTGACATCTGTTCATTTTCAACATTGTATTCATATTTCAAAATGGTTAGCAATTCCAGTTCCATTTCAAGGTCATGATCACTAGCATCAATATCGTAATTGGACAAATGATAAATAAGTCTTTTTACTCTATCTTACTGAAATTTTTTTAATTTCTCCAAAGTGGTCAAAAGGAATTATAAATTGCATTTTTCTACAAAAACGTGTAAATTTACTTCTTCTTTTACATTCATAAGAGGCAAAAAGTGTATATAGATCTTTTTATTGTAGCAAAATTTGAATTTAGATCATCATAATATAAATAAAGATACAAAAATAATTTTAAAAATATTAATTCTCATTTAATTTTTACACTACGATTGAAAATGCTCTCGTGGGAACGGAGAAAAAATGGTGGGAAGCAAGACGTTTAAAGCCGGCAATGAAAAACGACAGGCCGTAGTAGAAAGCAGTGGAAAATGACGGAGAGCCGTTAATTTTGACGGGAAGAAAAGTTTGACCAAAGACAGATAGACAGTTGAGGCGCCGAACATGCAGTTCCACGCTGTCACCACTTCAAGGAATAAATACTGAACATGAACATTCAGATTCTTTCTTCATTTTTGAAGACTAAACCACGTTATTAAGGGCTAATTATAAGCTTATTTGATAAAAGATAATTAGCACAAAACGTCCCTACCTTTCATAATTTTTGTGAAAAACGTCCCCACATTTCGTTTTTTGGCGCATTTCATCCCTACCTTTACCTTTTCTTATGCAAAACATCATTTTCATCATTTTTCTCAATAAAAAGCTATAAAATGACTAATGTACCCTTCTATTTAAATAAATAATAATAATAAAGAACTTATTGCAATCATAGTCCCAATTTTTAAAAAAAGTTCAAGAGTCCCAAATAAAAAAATTTTCCACCTCCACCTCCTCCGCCACTACCACCACCAATTTTCGTTAGCTGCCCTGGCCATCGAAAAATACACTCCATGCCGACGGCCTCTCACCTACAACACAATTCGACAAACAACCAACCCAAACATCCAATTTAGAAACAGAAATTGGTGGAAAACAACCCCAATTTCTCGCACCCTATACAAATCGATTCCACCACTTCCGGCGACACTCATGGTCGTCCACTACCATCGGTCATCTCCCCTTATCTACGCGAACGTCGTAATAGATTAACATCACCAAAACAAGCCTTAAATGTTGCTGAATTTTTTAGTAAAACAAGCTTGGTTTGCGGGCACAATCAGGTAATAACACCTCTTCCAATTGATGCGTCCCAAGCTATTTTTCCACCAAATTGCCACCAATCGAGCATCCAGTAGCCTCATAAGACCTTGGGTGTGCGTTCAATTGATTCAATCCAACCTCCAATTGATTCAATTTTTCAAGGAGATTCTGCAAACTAGGCAGATGTGCTTGCCCTTTCTCCTCATATTCCTCCTCTCTCAGTTTCACACCAATTTTCTTTCAAGATGACTCTTCACCCGTGGAATCCTCCACATTTTCAGTCATAAGGGCCACCATTGACCAGGGATTATTCACACTTGAGGAAACCTAGTAATACTTATGGATATGATAATGGACCTTACAGTTGCAATAGCGATGCTATAGCCGGAGCTAGAACTGGAGCATTAGCTCCACATCAGCTCAAAATGGTGTAAATGCAAAGGGTAGGTGGGGTTAGGGTTGAGCGAACGACTTTTGAATTGGTGCCAGTTGTCCAAGGGACGACTGCAGAAAAATCGCTCAGGCTGTTTGGTGTGAATATGGCGTGTCCCATATGTATTGGGACTTTTTGAACTTTTTTTATTTTTTTATTTGAGATTCTTTTGAACATTTTTTTAAAAATTGGACTATGATTGCAATTAGTTCTTTATTTTTTTTTTTTAAATAGAAGGGTATATTAGTTATTTTATAACTTTTTATTGAAAAAAATGATGAAAATAATGTTTTGTACAAGAAAAGGCAAAGGTAGGGATGAATGCGCCAAAAAATGAAAGGTATAAACGTTTTCCACAAAAATCATGACAGAGAGGGACCTTTTTTGCTAATTACCTGTTGATAAATTTACTATTGAAAATCAGATTTTCATCTTAAAATGTTACAGTGGATTAAAATCTTATAAATTTATTATCTATCATATGTCTTAACAAATATAGAATCTTATTCAAACTTTCTTGAACGAAGTGTCACTTCATACAAATCCTCCTCAAGCTTAATACGCCCACCTTTTTCATCATGCAAGCTCTCAATCACTAAGCCGACCTCGGTCCATTCGAAAGGATAGAACCTCGGCCAACCTTCCGAATTCTGCTATTGCCACCACGAAGATCACTATCTAGCCACCTATTTTTGAATATTATCTCACAATCAAGACATTTGGCCAAATCTCGTGAAATCATTTCATGGAAGTTCAACCAACCTTCTCGAATCTTCTTTGGCATTGGCAACCACTCCCTTATATAGAAAAAATGGCTTTTTGAAAGCTGTCTACCTCGTCTTTGACCGTTAATACTCAGCTCAGGGACAAATCTTTTTTGTGTCATAACACTAATACCCCATTTTGAAATCGAGTTCCATTTTCAAAACTTAACTCATTACGTGGAGTAATCAAATTTCTTAATGTACTTATCTGATCTATGCCTCGTCAACACAAAACTTTATTCGCATTTTCAAACTTAGCCCTACGCCACTGAATCCTCAGCCGCTTTATGATTTTGAAGAGAACATTTTCCAAAATTTACAAATGTTGGTTGTTTGAAGGGGGGAAAATGGCAAACAAATGTAGAATAGCGTGTGCGGCAACATGAAAATCCGAAAATCACAAACAACCTTCTAGTTTATATAAAAATTACTTACGAGAATCAGAAAAATAAATATCAAAGACATGTTAACTCATAAAAAAGAAATAAAATTTGAACACGTACTCATTTTTTTGTCACGGTGTTAAAAAAATTCAATATTACAAGATAATGTGGGTAGTTTATTCATTTATTGCAGCCAAATTGTACAAACTTACAGAATAAACTGTATCGCGTTAGAACAGTGGGATTGCCATTTCCATGTCACTCTCTCAAAAAATATCTTCTGCAACCAGATTTTTTCACAGCCTTCCCCGACCTTGATTCTGACCCTCTGGGCCCTGGTTCAGACCCCAATTAAATAAGGGTAATTTCGTCAACATGCATGGGAATCAGTGGCAGAAATGTCAATTCGGTGGTATATTTAAAACCCTAAAACCTCCCTCCAATTGCTTACATGCGAAGCATAAACTACCGCGTACTGCGTACAGTGGACGACGACAAGTGTCTGCCACCATTAAGTAACCAATTAGAAACGGGCCAACACGTTATCACTATAGTACTAACCTTTTCGATTAATTAAAATAAATAAATAAAATATTTACTGGGCCCCACTCGCTTACGGCTGACCCACCGCAACTCACATGAGAACCAACTGATCTGGGTCAGATACAGACCCCACGGTCATACCTGGCTACAACTGTTTTCCAATTTTCGAATTCTCTGCAGCGGCGAGTGGGATTCCGCTCCACTTTCGCGCTTGGTTCTGTGCCTAACGAGGGTTCCACCTTCCCCACTAACTCTGTTTATAAAAACAGAGTCTGCCTCCCGCTACTTTTCTCTCTCCACGGCCCCCTTCGTTTTGTGAAATCGCATACTTTTTTTCGCAACTTCTCTCTGTATTTAGTGGGACCCTGTGGGAAAGAGCGAGCACTACTTGGGTTTGTGGTGACTATAATTGAACCTTCAAGAGGCAGCAATCCATTTCCCAACGTAGCTTTAAATTTTGATTGTCACATATTTTTCCTTCTGTCATCTGATATTTTTTCGTAGGCGTTGTTTGTTTGTTGAACCCTTTACGTATATTCCGAAGAGTTTGTTGTTGAATTAGATTGTGTAAGATGGCGGCAGAGTTCGATGACGGAAAGTTCTGGTTGCCGCCGCAGTTTTTAACTGACGATGATTTACTGATTAGTGGCCAGAGTAAAATAAAACAGACGAAGCAAACAGAAGATTTTTCATTCACGTTTGGGAACTCAATTGGTCCTTTTTCGGATCTGAGTTCACCAGTTGAGTCGGTGATGGGATCTACAGAAACAGAGAGCGACGAGGATGACTACATGACTGAGTTAACTCGCAAGATGGCTCAATCTACTTTTCAAGACTTCAGTTACCCAGTTGATAATAATCAAGTATGCATATCCTTTCTAATTTTTTTTTTCTTTATTGTTAGTGTCGCAGGAAAAGAGTACCTTGATTATGGGTTTCGTTTTTTTTTTACAGGGATCTTGGGTTTCTGGTTCTCCACAATCAACTCTATGCAGTGTTATGGGACGTTGCGGGTGCAACCTCGGTTCCGACCGTCAGAGCCCCAGCTGCTTGTCGAAGGTGTCATCCCCGCAGGATGCCAACCGTAGAAATTCGGCGTCGTTAGATTTGTTGTCTGCGGCTGCTCGAGAGGTTGCCCGGATGAGGATGATGGAAGAAACACTTGGGTTTTATTCTAACAATTACAAAGGTGGTGTCGAGGGACTTTCTGTTCCTCCCAGAATACGTGGTGCTGCTACAGTACCACCCAACAACCAAAATCGCGGTTCTGGGTTTTACCCGAACAATTCCTACCATCTATTTCAACATTTGCAGGCCAGTCAAGTAAGTTGAAGAAATTGCTTATTGTTTACTATCAAGTCTTCTCGGTTTGGACTGCGTTGTGCATATGCTGAGCTTTTTCTTCTTCAAATTTACAGTTCCTGCATTTGAAGGGACGACAGATGATGAAGCAGCCTCAACATGGACAAATGAAAAGTGGGTACCTCCAAATGGTTCAGAATAATGTGAGGCCTAATGGGTTGTCAATGGATGCTTGGTCCACTGTACAACAATCTCAAAAACAACAGCAGCCTGGTTCAGGCATGAGGGCATTGTTTCTTGGAGATACAGGGACTAAAAAAGAACGTACTGGAACCGGTGTTTTCTTGCCCAGAAAAGTTGGAGTCCCCACCGAAACTCGAAAGAAATCAGGTCATAATCTTATTTTAGACTACAGTGTGTATGTTCATGTGCAGGAGTAGTTAAATTAGGTTCATGCAGTTGGTGAGTTTTGGATAAGCTAATGTTAAGCATTATTCAGCTGTGGTCACATGGTTGTGAGTTTTGAGGTGTATGGTTCATACATGGTTTCACTCCTGTTTAGTGAAACCTGGTAATCTTTGTTTTGTCTAGTTCAAATATTTGGAATTTTCAGCAAGTCTTTGATGGACTACCTTCTTTAATAATTTCTGACTAATGTAGTGTTTATTTTCGGCAAATGCAGGGTGTTCTACAGTTCTGCTACCAGACAGAGTGGTCCAGGCTTTGAATTTGAACCTGGAATCCATGGATTCCCAACCACAAATCAGAGCCAATGGAAATTTTACTCCTGACTATGGTGATTATTTCTTACTATTCTCAATTCTTTTTACTATTTTAATTTCTTATATGCTAAGTCAATTTCTTGATTCTTTGTGCAGCTGCTGCTGTGAAGTATGGAAATAATTTTGTAATGGCACAGCAGAGAAAAAATCAAAGACCTGTCCCAGTGACTAATCAAGACCATCTCAGGCTTCCCCAAGAGTGGACTTACTGACCAAAATTACAATTGGGTTTCTCTATTGAAGTTGTTTCATTGAAATCTCTACAGAAAAGCAGATATGAAGTTGAAGATTAGGAGATAGTTTAGTTTGTGGGACGTGTATTAGCAGCAGAATAGGACAGTATTAATTAAGTAGAAGAAGATGATTAAAGAAGATTGTTAGTACAAGAAAATGGTTTTTTAGGTTTAATATTAGGCTAAATAAATGTGAATCGGTTGATGCAACAACTCAGCCTTTTGTTTGGCTCGAGGTTCAAGAAGGTGGTTTATGGCAGCTCCTTTTCTTGTTCCTTTCGAATGCTTCATTTGAATGTTAATAAAGTAATGTTTTTATTTTATTTTTTTCTTGTTCTTGTTCTGGTTCTGGTTCTGGTTCTAAAGCCGTGAGTAGAAACTGCGGTCCGTTTGTTTGTAGTGTTGGAATCCATCCCTGGCTGGGGGAGGAATAAGATTAATGAACACATTAGATTCTCGTGTTAATAAATAAATATTCGCACAATGTAATAAATAGTTCACACATTTTTGGTTGTACGAATAACATTGAATTGCTGTCGGCTTGATCTCTGTCCTTTCATATGTTTGTTAGTACGGGAATAGAAAATGGCCAATCAATGTTATCTTTAGATTGTTTACCAAGTTTTTTTCGATCTTTATTCTAGTGATGTGTAGACAATAACCATATTGGTTATAAATAAGGTTGATTGTTAGAGACGAGAACGAGTGAATCGTGTTGTCAAGCATTTCAAATTTCTATTTAAGATTAGTCAACGATGCCGCTAAAAGAAAGAAAATATCAAGAATTACTAAAACATATTGTAAAGAGATGGGACTTGGATAACTTTTGATGTGCAAATGTAAACTCACGATAATGATTTCTCATTTAATTTAAATTTTCACATTGAAGATAATTTATCTAAAGGGGTGGAGTGTTCAAATGTTAAATTGCTTGAAGATGAAGAATTGGGAGGATTGGTTTGGATGAGGTGTCAGAGTTGGATAAGAATCATCTTCTCCATATGCATTCATTTATTATTTCTTTGTAGGACATTTTCTCATTAAAGCCACTCTTTTATTTTTCGGACATATCATGCTTTGGGTATTGAAATTTCGTCATGTTCCTTTCATTATGGTGGTGTTACTATGGACAACGCAATAATTTGCTTAGTTTGGTAGGTTTGTACGACGATAATGGAACCACGACTCTTTTGGAAAAGACCCATCTAAAGTAACAACTTTTTCTTTTACTTACTAGTGTTCGAATTTGTTTGATTATTGTAAATACACATTCTATGCCCGTATATTTCGTAGTAGTGTTTGTTCATTCAATTTACATAGCACGATTATAGTATTATTACAAAAGCACAAATTATGAAATTTTTTTAATGTTTATTAGTTGTTCACAACTGTTGACGAGTTCACTTTATCTGGATTATTAAAAATGCCATGTCTCATAAAACGGAAAAGTTGGTTGAGATCTAGTGACAATTTTTCTATTAAATAGTATTATTACTTGCATCAAATTTTTTCGAACTACAAAAATAAGTATGTCTATAATCTTGAGAGAATAATAGCATCGACTCTTATTAATTACTTTGAAGACTTGAAAACATCCACCAAGATTTAAAAAAAAAAAAAAAAAAAAAGGATGATTAGAGTCCAAGGAGTGGTTGTTATGGAGGAGGAGTGGGCTATGTGTTATTCATGTTGTATCAATGTTTGACTTGTTCTTAGAATGCAAATGCTATGCCTTTGAATGTTTCTTTTCATTTTATTTTTTGCACATTTCTATTTGTCTTCTTCGTGCCGCCCATCAACTTCTCTTTTAGATATTTCACCTCCAAATAAAGAATTCTACTAAGAACTCGTAGATTGTGGAATGGTCATGGTTTTAGTTTCAATGCATTTGTTTTTTCTTTTAGCGTTAACGCCCGCACGAATTCTCACGATGGAGGAACCAACGAACGTACATTTGATTTATAGTATTATACTAGACTATTGAGATTAAGACATATTGTTAATAATATATTATACGTATAAGGAAAACTTGGATTTCTTTTATATTTTAAGGTCACTTCACTTAATTTGAGATGATGACCTAAACTCAAAACACATTTTGCCAAAGCAACTTTTCTTTGATAGTTAGAACTTTAGTCCCCCAATCTATTTTTGTTGATGACCAAAAATATTGAAGTGGTTTTAAGCATTATCGAAGTGTATGATTAGTCATTCCATATTATTTGTATGAATTCTGATATCAATTAGATTTTTCGTTCAATTATTTCTGTTACTCCAGAAAAAAAATATTGAACGAATTGTTTAGTTGCGGTTAGAGTAGAGTATGGTAGAGAGTGAAAACAGTCTTTTCAATTGTTTAGATGCGGTTAGTCAACTTAATGAGGCCCGTTTAGAGTAGAGTAAGAGATTATTAAAATTAATCTTCCGTGGTCCTTCATCCTTTATTATGAACTAATCTTTTCATTTAATATGGGATCTAATCCTTTGTTCTGGTCGTTGATCCTTAATTATGAAGTAATCTTTTCATTAAATATGAAATCTAATTCTTTGGGCTGGTAATTCCAAACCCTACTTGGATAATCATCAAATAGACCTGAAATTTCAACAATTCAAGTGAAAGGCTTGCACAATGAGCATGTCATTAAAACTTATAGTCCCTACACATTGACTAAGCAATTCGGTTACGATGACCTTTAATATAGTGAACCATTTAACACAATACATCTCCAGAGCAACCAAATACAATAATTTACTATCTCGTATAGTACCACATTCTTTAAGGAGAAAGAGAGAAAAGATATTCATACCTTATTTTCTAGTTCACAGGTCAACATATGATGCCTTGCACAGCAACCAAATCCCCATTTCTGAACGAATTATGAGATCTGGCATTCGCTCCTAATATTGAAGCCTTGCTATCCTCTTAGAAAGTTTTGAGGCTATCCCTGATTTTTGTTGCTCACTCGGGCATAGCGATGTGATAATGTTGTTCAAAATCAACAATAATTAAAAAAAAAAAAAAGGTCTTTGCGGTCGCATGGCCTAATGTCGAGACCAAATGGTCTCGGCATGGGCAAACCATGCGACCGCATGGGTTTGTACCATGCGGTCGCATGGTGCAATTATTTGATCGTTGCAGGCTGTTTTCTCTCGTTGTAAATTCAAAATTAGTCACTTTTGGCTTAAAGTTTGGTACCATTTCGTGAATGTAGTGTATGCATATATATATTGGATCCATGTTGAAGGCAAACACATTATAAAGGTTTCATATTACTTCCAAAATCAAGGATCAAAGTCTTTAAAAGTCATATTCATATACATTCTTTGTGTTCTTCAAGTTTTATAGGATTTGCACTTGTACTTTGGTGTTTAAATTATTGCAAGACTTGTTATAATTCTGCAAATCATTTGCCAACAACCTTCGAAACATCTCAAATTCATAGGAGAAGGGGGCAAATATCATTTGAGGACAACGATATCGTGTTCAAGTCATTCATTGATACAAGTTCGATATTATCTTGTTATTCGGATTTCCGATTCATATTTTGTGATCTCTACTCCAATCTGGTGAATTTTCTCCAACAATCTCAAACGACATTTCTACAATGGACAGCGAGACAACGTTGGCGACAATCAAACTCATGAATCAAGACTTGGTGCGGTTAGATCGATTCGATGAAATGAACTACACTCGATGGAAAGACAAATTGAAATTTCTTCTCACTGCACTAAAGATCTTTTACATCATAGATCCGGAATTGGCGCCACTATCGTAACCAACAAATGGAGAAACCGAAGCAGTGAGGAATGAAAGACAAAAGTGCCAAGAAGATGAGTTAATATGTCGCGGTCACATCCTCAACGTATTATCGGATCGTTTGTATGACTTATATACAAACACAACTTCAGCAAAGGAAATTTGGGATGCGCTCGAAAATAAGTACAAAGCGGAAGACAAAGGTACAAAATTTTTTTTAATTTCTAAGTACTTCGATTTTAAATTTTTGGAGAATATTCCCCTTCTTCCCCAAATAAATGAAATGAAAGTAATTGTCAATAAGTTGAAGGCGGAGAAAATTGAAATACCGAGGACCTTTTAAGTGGGGGCTATAATTGCCAAATTTCCCGAAACTTGGAAAGGATACCAGAAGAAGATAATGTATAGTTCCGAAGATTATTCTTTGGAACAACAGCAAAAACATTTTTGGATTGAGGAAGAGTCGAGAATACGTGATAAAAATGATTCTCATGAGGGCACTTCCAAAGTAAATGTTGTAAAAAATTCCGAACCATCAACAAAATCCAACAAAAGGAAGCCTTCAAGGAACCTTAATAAGTTCAAGAAGAAGATCAAATGAGGATGCTTTGTTTGTGAGAAATTTGGACACTGCGCAAAAGATTGTAGATACCGAAAACACAACAAGTCCGAGGGTAAAGTGAATTTCATCCAACAAGACAAGATTGTGGTCACGGTGAGCGAAATAAATGTAATTAAGGGAAAGATTCACGGCTTGTGGTATGATACTTGTGCCACGGTGCATGTATCACATGACAAATCTTTGTTCAAAATATACAATGAAGTGGATGGAGACTAAGAAATCCAAATGGATAACGAGGTGCGGTCCAAAGTAATTGGAAAATGAAGTGTAGAAATTATCTTCACTTCTAGGAATAATGTTACTCTCACAAATGTACTACATGTTTCGGATATAAATAGGAACTTAGTGAGTGAAAATCTTTTGGAAAAATCGGGCAGTAAATGTGTCTTTGAGTCCGTAAACTTGCATTATCACTTAACGGAAAATTTATTGGAAAAAGGCTATTCATATGAAGGAATGGTCAAACTTTGTACTATTGACAATGAAATAAATAAAGTTGATTTT
>NW_019235481.1:101263-113840 GCF_002742605.1 Olea europaea var. sylvestris
AAAAAAAAAAAAGGTCCACACCATGCGGTCGCATGGCCTAATGCCGAGACCAAATGGTCTCGGCATGGCCAAACCATGCGACCGCATTGGTTTGTACCATGCGGTTGCATGGTACAATTATTTGACCGTTAGAAGCCGTTTTCTTTTGTTGTAAATTCAAAATTAGTGACTTTTGACTTAAAGTTTGGTACCATTTCGTGAATGTGGTGTATGCCTAAATATTGGATCCATGTTGAAGGCAAACATATTACAAAATATCAAGGTTCCATTTTACTGCCAAAATCAATTATCAAAGTCTTTAAAAGCCATATTCATATTCATTCTTTGTGTTCTTCAAGTTTTCTAAGATTTGCACTTGTACTTTGGTGTTTAAATTCTTGCAAGGCTTGTTATAATCCTGCAAACCATTTGCCAACAACCTTCAAAGCATCTCAAATTCATAGGAGAAGGGGGCAAATATCGTTTGAGGACAACGATATCGTGTTCAAGTCATTCATTGATACAAGTTCGAGATTATCTTGTTATTGGCATTTCAGGTTCATATTTTGTGATCTCTACTCATCCGGTGAATTTTCTCCAACACATAGTTTCTTGTTCAATAGCAATCTACAGTTCTTGCTCCAATGTCTGCTCAGTCAGTGTGACAAGTTCGCCACTCAAAGTCCCGTCATAGTCGTCAGCTTTAACTCGACATGATCTCAATGAACATAATTGGGAAGGGTGCCAAAAGTTTACTTGGAAATAAATTTATTCTAAATATTTTTTTTTTTAACTATTGAAAGGTTAAAATAAATTACATGTTTTTTCAATAAGGTAAAAGCTAAAAAAGGTTAACTTTTCTTACTTAAAAAGTAAGAAAAAATCGTGTTACCCAAACATGTTTGGAAACAAAATATTAATTAAATTTCTATAATTTCTGCTTTAAGTACAGATAAATAAGCTCCAGCAAGTGAAGGTAGCATCTAACGAGCTAAAATTAGGAAAATGAACAATTCTTCTTCGACAAGCCCACAAGCACCCAACCAACAGGGGGCGTCACATGACCCCCTATTTGGACAGGGGCTCGTCCGTATACCAAGGCCCCATTTAACATCCTACTTCCTAAAATATAGTTGAGTCATATTTTGCTTCGGCCTCAAAAACTCATTTCACAAATGAAGCATTATTCATATTTAAACAGAATACAAAATGAGAAATCATAATAACATGAACACGGATGGACGAGAAGGATTTCATATCTTGATATCTTTCAGAAAACTCAATCGATAAATTGGAGAGAAAGAAGAAAAAGAAAATCATGTAGATGATTCCAAGTTCACAGAGAAGTGCAATAACAGTGGTCGTTTTTGTTATAAGTCAATGGAAAGAAGTCATAGGGCAAACAAAAAATGAAATTATAGTGGGAAAAAAGCATGTTGGACCATAATGATGATCCAACTAGCTCAGGGACAGGTAGGGTTGGTGCAAGCCCCCCTTTTTTTTGCCCCTCTCTTTTTTCTTCAATTTTATTTACTTGAGCCATTATCATGGAAATTATGCTATTTCCGTAACTCAGAGGGAAGAACACAGTTAAGGGCTTCGGAAAACAAATGTAAATTTCTCATACATTCCATGTTTAGATTGACTGACTTGTTTCAATTAAGCTATATGTACATTAACTTTGACATCTTTGTTGACAGAGAGATGATGTGACAATATTGTGATAATTGAATTAAATGTGTAAGATGATGTGAGATTGTGTCAAATGTAAGTTCGGTAAATCGGGATGTAAACTATGATATACATGCAGCAAGATTGGACTTGTGTACACCTGTGTGTCTACATAACTAAACAACCACATTTATAGGTCTTGACCAAACATTTAATTTCATATTTATTCTCCAATAATGTAAAAAAATTATTTACATTATTGAAGAAACTATAGGTCGAGTGAAAGATGCAGCGTAGAATGCTTCCATTATTTAGAGTTTCGCAATTCTTCAAGTAAACAGCTGCCAATACAGAGAAAATTAAAGGAATGATTGAAAAAAAATTGCGAAGAATGGTCGTAGGTTCTTGGCAGGTACGAATTTTGACACTATCTTTTGGCTGGCACTGGAAGGTGAACCGAAGAAGTATTGAAGAGAGTAGATGTGGGAGTAATTGGGCCTAACTTTTAATATGGGCTGGGCTTTTAAACACAAAATGGGCTTGCTTTTATTCACTCTCTAGCCTATGTTCGGATTAGGAGGAATAGTTACGGGACCATAAAATCTATAAATAATAGAGAAATGTTTAACTTTCTAAAAAGCATTTTCCAAACATAGATTAGTATTTACATTCGTGATTATTGTTGAAGTCCTGAAAAAAAAAAAATGTTTTTTCTTTCGACATATTAAATTCCCAGAAGAAAAAAAATCAACAATGTTTCCTAAAGTTAAAATTTCAATTTAAAGTTTCACACTCTCAATGTCCCCAGTTCATATTAAAAAAAATAATAATAAAAAAATAAAAATGCATGGACCGCCGTTTGATTACTTATTTCTAAAAATTTTATATGGGGACGATCTTTAATAGGATCGCATGGTCCAATCCAAGGAAGAATCCAGGGGTCGAGTTCAGTTAGGACGGACCGTGAGCGTTGAAAGTTTATTATCGACGACTAACGTCCATAATAGCGGTGTTATTTATTAATATTTAATTAAATAATATTCAAAAAATCGAACGGATTAGAACTAGCAGAATTAAATACACCACTAGAACTAGGTACAAACTTTCATTTTGGATGAAAAAATCGTTCCATAATCTATAAAATGCTCTAATTTTATTTTTCAATTAAATAGGCAATATATATTAACAAAATGTCAATATTCAGTTTACAATTAAAGTTAATTAAACAAGCATTATTATATTAACAAAATCGAAATGATTTATGTGCTTATATCAATTTTATGTGCTTGTATGATTTCACTTTTTCACAATCGATTTTTTGTAAACGAAAAATGAAACATTTTATTAATTAAATAAAGTTTTGTTGAAAGATTCCTTATGACATAAAGGCCAATTTTTTTACAAATTGATGTATCATTAATTGATCAAACTCTCAAATCAATTGATTAGAAGGGAAAAGAAAAGAAAAAGAAAATCAAGAAGATGGATAAAGTACCAGTTAGCATGTTTCTACTTGCATTAAACTAATAAAATTGAACATTTATTTTTTTGTTACATTATGTGCTAAAAATACTAAGTGCCATGATGGTAAAGTGGTCAATATATTTAAGGAATGTAGTATGTTCGAATCAATTTCTTTGCATTTATTTTGGTAAAAATTGTTGAAATACAAAAATAATAAAAAAAATATTGCTTTTGAAGAATTTTGAACACTGGAATCCAATTTAATAGCGAAAGGGTTAACTAATTGAGCTATCAAATATATTAGTTATTAATATGAATTATCAAATATATAATCTAAATCCGCCCCTGGTCCAATCCGCCCTAACTTGCCACCACCTAAATCCGCCTCTGATCCAATCACAAAAAATACATCATTTCCATATATATACGCCCCAAGTCCAAAATTTCCCACTCCGAAAATCGTCGTGTGCAAATTTAGGGATTGTTTGATATATATTCTTCGAAAATAAATTTTGTAAGAAGTGATTTTTTTAAAAAAACTGTGTGGCCAAAAGATAAAAAATATATATATATAAATTTACGTACAATACTATTTTATCAAAAAAATATGTGGTTAAAAATGAATTTAAAAAAACATTAAAGAATCTGTACCCGTTTACCAATTGAGTTAATATCCAAACATGGTCCAAGTTAGGATCAGAACTAAAAATGTCGGGCCTTATGGGCCCATGTTATGACAACAATAGATACCGCCAGTGGCCCAGTGGTCGATTTGAGGCCCACTACCTTTCTGTTAGTTAGAAGTTAGATATTCACAACGGAGAGAGAGAGAGAGTGTGTGTGGTGTGACGTGGTTTTGTACTAATATTTAGTCCATGTTTAGTTTTTATATTTTTAAATTCATTTTTTACCATCTAATATTTGGAATTCACATTTTTATACACTTTTCAATCACATATTTTATTAAATTTTATCAAGAATCGTACTCCTTGGACTAACTTCTTCTAAAAACTCTTTTAACTAAAAGAAACTTTGATAAAATTAATCAAACGAATCAAAAACAGTTTTTGAATCTTAAAAATTTCTTTTGACTTTTCAAAAGTAATTTCAAATGGACCCTAAACATGCCCAATTGCTTGTAGTTTTTGGTAGTAGTTAGAATTGTATGGTCTTTAATTTATTTCAGGAATAATTACACAACACATATTATATTTTAAGATTCTATTGTTATTGTACATACTTTTTTTTTTTTTATAAATAATTACTTTTTTACAACCCACATAAACACAATCATACCAAAGTACAACTCTCTCGTAGATACGAGCTCACAGTACAAAAATAGAAGGCAACAGCGGAACCACAACCTCTTCTACTGAATCTAACCACCAATACAACATTGAGACCATCCACCTTCGACCCACTACATCTGTTCTGTCATTTTCTTTTTTCTCTTCATGGATAGAGTGGTGAGATGGAGAAAGGTGGTGGTGGTGGTGGTGGTGGTGGTGGTGGAAATAGGTGTCAATGGCTATGGTGGTCATGATGGAGGTGGTTGGTTGTGATAATGGTGGTGCAAATGAAGAGGTGATAATAACGGGTGGGGATGTTTGGAGACCACCCGCCACCAACTATTTCACTTGTTTCAACCCGAATGCATATCTAAAATCATATTCGAAATGATCGCAATTTGTTTGTACAACTTTTGTTTTTATTTGTGTTGGGAGTGGCGTTGATTGGCCTTCTTTTTGTGGTTTTGGTTTTTTAAATTAATTTTTGTGGTCAGTGTGAGAACTTGATTGAATATTGGTGTGGTGGTGGTAGTGATGGTGTTTGTGTTGTGGCTTATGATGAAAACACACGTAACATATTTTATTAGGAGCGGTGATGGCAGTAATGGTGTAGACAACGATGCAAATGGAATGGTTAAAAAGTGTGCAACATAAATTTACAAAATGTAAAACATTGTGTTGTATAACTTATCGCCAAAATAAAAAACAATATTTTGAGAATATTTAAAAATAATTATGAAATTATAAACTTTCTAAGAGTATGGTTAAAAATGAATTTTAAAAAAGAAGAATTTTTGAATTATAATAATGCTGGTTATTTATATATTACTTGGGTTTCTAGTTCGAAATTAAAAAATAAATAAATAAATAAATAAATAGAGAAAATGCTTATTCTTTTAAAGAAAAATTGTCCCTATCAGAAAGAGGATTTAGGGCTCAGTCTTTTCCACTCATTAATTAGGACCGTTAATGTCTCTTACAAAAAAAATACAAGAAAAGGACAAGTAGTTGGTTTTGTCAACAAAACGTCCCATCTATAAAGGCCAAAAAGTAACCTCCAGGACACATCTCCAAATGGTAAAAGAGGAGGGTGGAGAAATTCAACTTTACTTGAGGCTCTGCGTCAAGAGTTCGAATCCTGAAATATGGATTTGAAAATAGCTTACATCTCCTATATAAGCGATGAAAGAAGTCGTCTCATATGAAGAAACGTTGGTTTCAACAAGAGAATGAGCATCCGATGAGGCAAGAAGTAAACATTTTGGGAGTTTAGAAATAAGCATCTCGCAAAGTCAAAAAATATGCGTATGGTGATGTGGGAAATAAATATCCAAGAGGTAAGGAATAAACACCTCACAAAGTCATGAAATCTGTTTTTGATGATATTCAAAATAAATATTATGCAAGGTGAGAAATAAGTATCTCGCAAAGTCAAGTAATTTGTATCTGACAAGGCAGAGAACAAATATTCCGCGGAGCGAAAAATAAGTATATCAAAATGTAGTGTGAATTCGCCAAATAGTCATTAAACTTTGCTAACAGTTTTCATGTGGTCATCAAACTTTAAAAATCACCAATTCATCACTGTATTTTGCAAAAAGTTAGTGATCCCTGGAAACTTTTTGTAAAATTCAGTGATGAATGATGTAATTTTTAAAGTTCAATGACCACATGAAAATCTTTAATAGAGTTTAATAACCATTTGGGTAATTCACTTCAAAATGTGAAATAATCTATATATAACGAGGCGGGAAATAAGAATCTCGTAAAGTTAATGAATCATATATGGCAAGAGGATGACTATTTATACTCTGACGATTAAGTCAACTATTGGAATGAAATACAATAAGTGCAAGAGACAATTTGACTAGGGCTTAGAAAAGATATGCCTTGTGTGCATAATGAACTCACAAAAATTTACATGGAGTAGAATGGGCCAAGAGGGAGTAAGTGAATCAGGCCCAAGCTCAAATCTAAGAAGGGATTGTTTGATTTGATCGATGTAATTTAATTGATATTCAACAAATGTATAACTTCTTCCGGCACGTGCATGCCAAATAGTTTGAATATAGAGCTATGCTACAATGATAAAAGGAGTTTACAAAGTTAGGTTACAAAATTAAATCTACACCAATCATTTCAAAAACAGATTTTTAAATCATTTGAAATCAAGGGTCCAAATTTTGCTAACATACTTTGACACTCCACTTTTATACACCAACTTTGTAGGAGTAGAATTATTCTTATACATATACGAGATAGATTAATCTATTGACCAAGAAACATAGCCCTTCTTTGAGCCTCATTTTTTTTTAAATGCATTTTTCAGTAGAGTTATGGCTCCTGTTTGGCCCCCATTGAAACTCATCAATTTAATTTAAATTTTTTCTCGCTTATTTTCAATCACACAATTTTTAATAAAATAATATTACATACAAATTGAAAAATTTTCATTCTTTCACAATCATCCATTTTTTAAAAAAAATATTATTCCCCTATTATAAATCCAAATAATGGGGGCCAAACAGGGTTTGATCTAATTTTAACCACATATTATTCAATAAAATAATATTAGACTAAAATTCAAAAAAAAAATTATTTTTTAACCACACATTTTCTATCAATACACCATTCAAAAAATATATATACTTTTTTTAAGAGAAAAATGGTACTCAAACAGGCTTATAATTTTAAACTGACCCTAAATATACTCTAATTCAATGCAATCCATGGCCGGATTGTCAAATGAATTCGACTTTACCAACTATTTATCATTAAAAAATGCTAACATCTAAGTTTTTCTCAAACAAATCACAAACAAGGCAAGAATATTACCTTTCTTTAATTAAATTAAGAAAAATAATTTCGAAGTAAATTCCACCTTTTTTTTTTTTTTTTTTTTGAGTCACGGGCGGCGAATTTTAATTTTTCCCTGAATTAAAAATCCTCCCTCTCTCACTTGGAACTGTCCTTCCGTGTTCATCTCGCGTTTCAGTACGCGTATTTAGAGGGAAAGAGAAATCAAAGAAACTAGAAGAGAGAGAAAGGAAGAGCATTGGACAACACTGTTTTTGGAGAGAGAAACAAGTTCCCTTTTTGAAATTTGTTAGGTGTGGATTTGGATTAATCATTAATTCAGTTTTTTTGGCAGTATCGTTAAGGATCGTTGATTTAGGAACTGGGTTTTTACTTTATCCGATCTTGAAGGCGTTTTTGAGCGGAATTCTGCGATGAATTGGTTATTTCTTCACTGAATGAGCGAATTTTGACCGGTAAACGGAGATGAAGATGTTGACCTTCGAAATAATTTGGTTGTGATGTAATATGGAAGTGTTGTTTGTTCGCACATATATAGAAGATGTCGCTTTACATTGGTCGCGGGGCTTCAAAGGTTCGTCTCTTCTCTCTTCACTCTCTCTTTCCATGTAAATGCTAAATTAGGTTTCTGCTTTTCAGGAAAAAAGAAGTGTTCTTATTTTTCTTTTTTTGTTGTTTTGTTAGAATTATTTATTGATGTATTATTGTTGTTTTTGTGATGAGAAGTTATGGAAGAGATTTTGTGCGGAGACTACGACAGAAATTAATCTTCTTGCATTGAACTGGAGGTATATTTTAGGGGGTCTCATCTGTCAGGTTTGTATGTATGTTTATTCTTGCATTGATCAATTTCTTCTTGAGTTCAATTCTTTATGTTTCTATTTCATTTTCCAACTTTTGACTTCAGAGAAAAGTTGTGCTTCTTAGATTTAAGTTCCGGGACATGTATTTTGTGCATGCTCAGTTCTTCAAGATGATGCTGCTGAACTTGACATTTTTTTTTCAATTTATTCTGGTTGGAGGACAACATTATATGTGAGTTATTGTGGATACTGCTTTTGAATCATGGTGACTTGGTGTTTTCATTGAACCAAATTTGGCAAAATTTATGAACGTAATGATTAAATTGCTAATTCTGTTTCCGTTATAGCAGCTGTTTCTGCTATTTATTGCTTATAAAACCTCAGATTCACTCTATTCTGTACCTTGGGCTGTGTTTGTGTATAATCGTAGTTGGTTTCATGAAAGTCCCTTTCCACTGTGCAGTTTTAGTATCTTCTTTAAGTGGATCAATCTTATTGTTTCCTAACTGGTTCATTGATTATTAATTCTATTTGGACTTTCCCTTTGATGAAAGACTTCTTTAAACAAAGTCAGTGTTATGCTGGAATTTAAGTTTAGTTTTGTGTTAATCCAAAATTTATCAGTTTTTCTTCTTTTTGTTGGCTTTTCTTCCTGCTTATATGCTGTTCTTGATTTCTAATTTGTAACATGTCCGTTTATCAGTACATCCATGGACTGGCTGCTCGAGGTGTTCATTATATACATCGGCCAGGACCCATACTCCAGGATGCCGGTTTCTTTCTTCTTCCCGTAAGAAAACTATGTTTTTGTACTTTATGTTGCTTACTAATAATAATAGATGCTTACTAACTCTCAGAGAACTTTACTCATTTATAAACTTCTTATTTGCAGGAGCTCGGAGAAGACAAAGCTTATATAAGTGAAACTGTATTTACCTGCGTGTTTCTACTTTTTGTCTTGGTGAGTTGTCCTTTGGTTTTGAGTATTCTGATTATCATTTTGTGAAGATCACAATCTTTTGTATTTGTAAGTATGGTTGATGTTCTGTTGCAGTGGACTTTCCATCCCTTTGTTTTCAAGAGCAAGAAGATTTACACAGTTCTGATATGGTGCAGGGTCCTGGCATTCCTAGTTGTGAGCACTGATTTTCTTTGTTTCTAGAATATTATTTGTATGTGAATCCGGAGTTGGTTGGAGGGGAAAAAAATACTGGATGTTTTACTGCTTTTCACCCTGGATGATCATATTTATGAATTTATTTTAATGTCATGGGTTATCTATTAGTAAATCATTTGAATTTTGAATAAGTATATGGATGCTAATCCAACCTTCACATTTATGAAAGATAGATTTTACTATAACAAAATTTGCAGCATCATTTAATGTATTTTGTAATATAACTCATTTTTAACATTGTCATAATAGTTTCCTCTTTATATGTTACTGCAGGCTTGTCAAATTCTTCGGGTAATAACTTTTTATTCGACTCAACTCCCTGGTTCAAACTATCATTGTCGCGAGGTACAAAATTTCAGTTTTTGATGATCTTAAGTTTTCTTTGAAGAAATTTTGCATAATTGTTTTATCCCTGGAATCTCAAAGTTCGCTGGACAATTTAGCAGTGTAAATCTGTTCCTTATGATATAGGGCTCAAAGCTTGCCAGGCTGCCACGTCCCAATAGCGTGTTAGAAGTTCTATTAATTGGTGATATGTGCCTTATTTAAACCCTTTTGTCTAGTTTTATAAATGTGTGTGTTTTTTTTTCCCTTTTTTTTATGCACCCTTAATTTTTTATGATTGTGCAGTTCCTAGTGGTGTGCTTTATGGTTGTGGTGATTTGATATTTTCATCTCACGTGATTTTCTCTCTAGTCTTTGTGCGGACATACCATAAATATGGCACCCAGAGGTAATAGCAAAATGCACCTCTTATTAGATTTTGTATGTGGAAGTAATTATGACGCACATAATAAGGGGGAAGGAAGATATTGAAGTAATTCTAGAAATAAATTACTTATGCCCGAACTGCTTGTCCCCATAGTTGAAATAAAATCTCAGCAATTTGAGGACATTTTTTAAACAAGGCCTTGTACTCGGGATGTGGAAGTTTGAAGCATTATGTGTTTATGAGAAGTTCAGTAAATGGATTTTTGGGAGTTCAATCTCTCTTCACGTGAACAGAACTTTAGTATGTACAAATTTATTTGTAATAGTAGAGGTAAATCCTGGGGACAAGGAAGAGAGAGGGAATATAATCTTAATTTCGAGTTAAATTGAATTGAAACCCCATTATGTCCATGGTTCTATGAAGTTGACATATTTATTGGCATGATATTGCAGGTTTGTAAAGCAGTGTGCTTGGTTAACTGTTGTGATCCAAAGCTTGTTGATCATTGCATCCCGTAAGCACTACACAGTTGATGTCGTTGTGGCATGGTAAAGCATTTCACTTCCAATTATATAGCTTGTAGTTTATAATATGGTCCCACGGTCTGATGTACTTCCAAACACGTGATCGTGTTACAGGTATACGGTTAACTTGGTGGTGTTCTATATCGACAAAAAGTTGCCAGGTCAGCATTTGTTTATCATCTCTAGGGCCAAATATCCGCTTTAATATTCATGTTTTGACTTGGGTTCTATAATCTATTTTTATAGAACTGCCTGATCGCTCTAGCGGACCTGCAACAATGTTGCTTCCATTGAGCAAGGATGGTAGGACAAAGGAAGAAAATCAGAGACTCTTGAATGGAAATTCCGGAGATCAGTCTGACAAGGTCATTTTATTTTTATTTTTTTCTTTAAATTTTTGATTGCAAACATTCTTTTATTAGCCAATGGCATAGGTTCTTAAATTTGCTTTTCACCAAAATTTCCAGAGGCCAAGAATTCAAATCAACGGCAAGATCATGGAAGATGGAAATGCTGAAGCATTGGTTAATGGTGTATAGACAATGTAAAGGTGACTATATTACGACTATTAAAATAGCTACCGGGTATTCCTCACTTGTAATCTAGATAAGTCTAGGTTATGCTTTTAGACGTTTTATAGTCCTGCCCGGATGGACTGGAACCTGTCGTCACATACACCATAGTGTATTTTCTCATCAATCATTCTTCATCTTCGACTCTTCTTCAACTCTCGCTAATTTTGGAGACCACATCTATCAGCATATGCTTTCCTGGACATAGTTATAGTCTATAGAGAAGTTATTGTCCTTGTACATAAAGCTTTTAGTTACGTTTGTGTTCTGTTCTCTAGAAATGAGGGATTTTTTGTTGCTGGAATTAATTGGCATCTGCATCTTTCATCACATGACTTGAGAACAGAGGGTACCACCCCATAGGTGCTGGACTTTCAAGTGTAGCCTTACTTTAGTATAGAATGAAGAAAAATTGGCACCAGACCTATCTGCTACAAGAACATAATACGCTAATATCCCACTTATATGGAATCAATTCCGATTTATGTCGAAAGTGTAAGTACTTCGGAGCATCTCCAAGTCGTTCTATGAGTTACTATTTAGATGAGCTCTGGGTATTATCTATTTTTATTCATTTCAACTTGATGGAGTTCCAATCTTATTTTTTCATTTTATTCAATGTAAGTTCTTGTGTGATTAAGCAATCTATGAGTGCATTGAAGATGCTCTTGCATGAGATTATATTCAACAAATATAATAAGTCAATTAACAAATTTAGATTTTTATGCAGTTCAATTCATAATTAAATCATCAATAAGAAAATCATGTGTGGGACCAAACGAAATACGCCAAATCCAAATCTAGATAGGATTAGAGACAAAACGAACAAATTAATCCTCAAATAATTTGACGCCTAACACTTATATTTTCATCAGAATGATTTGTCCCCATGCTCATACTTCTCTTTCCACCTTGATTATGAATATTTTTCACCAACTCCACCATCTTTCCACGTTCAAAAATAGACTGATTGATGTTCATCCAAAGGGAGCAGACCAACATAAAAATCTTCGAGATGATTGTAATTTCATACGACAACAGCATTTCCGCTTGTTTTATTCATCGATTAAGTTAAAGATATATTGAGTCGAGCGATCATTCTCTAAAGCGATTTTAAGATCGTACCATTGGATAGATCATTGACTTCCTCTAAGAGTCAGTATCATAGCCAAAACTACGACATATGATCAACATGCATTATGATCATGATCTCAACTCACACTACAACATTGCAACAACATATCGAGAAACTTTCAGACTATATTAAGTAGGAATTCCATCAGCAATGAAAACAATTTTGCTTCAGGTAATTATATTTACACAATTTCTATATTTTATTTATTACATGATGTTTTAATGTTATATAAAGTTTTCAATCTTTGTTGATCATATAACATTTATGTCCTCAACTTTTTCTCGTCACATTCTTATTCTCAACCTTTTGTTAGTTAGCACATTTATGATGATAACCATGTCCGTCCAAATGTCCATTGAGAGAGCTAACACGACTTATTTGCACATAACATTTAAAAAAAATAACAAATAATACAAAAATGCAAGAAAATGTTT
>NW_019235481.1:114524-150133 GCF_002742605.1 Olea europaea var. sylvestris
TTTTTTTTTTAAATTATTCAAAGATCAAACGTACGTTAAAATAGAAGAAGGTAATTTCAAATTAATTTGAATTTGATTGCTTTTTATATTTGAGAATTTTTGCCAATTGAGATTCGATTTAGTATTTGAGTCTAGATTTTGCTAAATTTAATTTAGATTCAAAGTTGTTTTTCAAATACTACAAATTTTGGCTACAATGATGTCAAATGTTTAACATTCACAATCACACACTAGCTATTCGCCTTTGAATTCGATTTTGTTTATACTTACTACTTCATCTATCTCTAGCACTCAAGTAAAAAAAATTAATATTCACAATATCCGATTTGACCAACCAATCATATATGTGGAAATGTTGAGGCACATCAATTAACTAGAAAAAACACATTTTGTTCGGTGGTCAAATGTGACAATTTGACTTGCATAGTCAAACATTGAGAATTTGGATTTATTAATTAGTTTACTTTTAAAACATAGTTACATATTATTTTATGTGTATGTATGTTTAGTTTAGTTTTTTTCTATAAAAGTAGTTGTCTTGTTGGGGGAGGAAGGTAAAGTTGGTCGAATGGGGTGAGGGTACGTGATACACAAGGCAACTGTTTTTTCAACGGCCTTCAAATTTAAAACCAACAAATTCAATATATTTATAGCACACTAGTTTCATACTGTAATGACAAAATTTAGATATTTAGGTATTCTCAAATCTGGATTAAGGATCAAATTTATCCATTAGTTATGCTATAGGTACAGAAAAAGTTTGACAGAATTTATCAAAAAAAAAAACTAAGCAATTTTCATTATTTTCAACACAACAATAGCAAAAAATATACCAACGCAGCACTTACATGATTTTTGTGACGCAAAGAATTGTTTTTTTTTTTCCCATTATGGTAAATTACTAAAGCGGTGAGAGATGACTTAATCTCATATTGAAACGAACATCTATAAATCTCGTATGTTTTTGAGTGTTTATTTTTCCTTTTCGAATTGATTGTTCTTGGTGGAATAGAATTAGGCCCTTGTTTGAAATCTATTTTTCTTCAAACTCATTTTCAATCATATATGTTCTTTCTATTTTTCAACATCACATCCTTCGAAAAATCACTATTCCACAAACTATTTTACCAAATAACGGTGCTCAAACAAGGGCTAAGGTTTTATAATTCTCAATAAGGTCAGGTCATTTTAATCGTTTTGAATCTAATTTTGCATCTAACGGTCCATGAATTGGCCCACTCGGTTTACTCGCCGATTTAGCGGGTTACTTTTATCGGGCCATTCCCAAGCATTCCATGTCAAGCCATCATCCCAGTCTGACATCTCTATTTCTCCATTTTGTTATGTCAAAAAAAAAAAAAAAAAAAAAAAAGTTTCCCATCTAACCCATAAGAATTGCAATTCCTCATAATAGTGAAATACTTGGTCACGTGATGGTGAAGCTAGAAAATGAATTGCTTAGAAAAATTTGCCAATCAAACACTTAAAAAGGTGGGGAAAATTCATCCAATCAAACGGGGCCTTATTTTTAACTTTAGAAGATTTATTTATTCGATGTCAAAATTTGATAGTATTTAATAATTTTAAGTTGTAAAAAATAGTTTTTTTTTTTTCTTTTTTCAAGATAAAGATTTAGTGACTCTCGAATCCTAAAACTCGGGTCGTCACATTAGTGTTAACTTCTAATTCATAATTTAAGTATAATATACATATTTTAAATATTACATTTGTATTTCATTTTATTGTTGACTTGTGGGTTTAAAAGATCTAGTTTTGAAAAACCCGTAGTAAAAAGTAAAAATAAAAATGAATGTACACTCTACCCCCGTTTGGCCCCCCATTTTTTGGAAATAAAAATAGTTGAAATAGTGTTTTGTTTCAAAAATGGCTGCTTCAAAAAAAAAAAAAAAAGTTTTTTTTTTAGCTTAAAACTTTAATTTCTTTAGTTGAGTATTATACATTTCACTTCATGAAATAAGTCATAGGTGTGATTGACATATTCGTGTAATATATATTAATGGTCGATCATGTCTAACGATGTCAAATATGTGCTTGATTCTTTTAAACATCAATTGATGTTAGAAAGAAAAATGAGAAAATCCATTTGTATAGAAATGGGTTTGACAGAAATAATACGAAATTTTCACATGAGATGGCTCCATGTGAATAAAATAGTGAAAAAAA
This sequence comes from Olea europaea var. sylvestris, assembly GCF_002742605.1. Classification (NCBI taxonomy): domain Eukaryota; kingdom Viridiplantae; phylum Streptophyta; class Magnoliopsida; order Lamiales; family Oleaceae; genus Olea; species Olea europaea. Next base: position 116,709 of record NW_019235481.1, read on the forward strand.
AAAACCCTCAATTGTGTCTCATCTGTATAGATTCTGTCAGCCATCTTCTGTACATATTTAAAAAAAAAAAAAGGATATTTGCATTAACATGCAATTTTCTTTATATAGGTGAAAAATCTTACCATCCAACAATTATGCAAGACACAAGTGATCACTGCAGTAAATGGAAGTCTTCCAGGACCATCTCTCCATGTACGAGAGGGCGATACGCTAGTCGTCCATGTTTTTAACCTCTCCCCGTACAATCTCACTATTCATTGGTAAGATTCTCTCTCTCCCCCATTTTATAAAGGGTTGAACCCCAACCTTAAGGGTCTCCCACCGTTCCTGCCCTGGAGTATCGTGAGGAAGGTAAATCGCAAGTTATGCCTCCAAGGGTACAGGGTGGAAGGCTGCTTGTACACTTATACTTACCCAAGAGCCAAATCCATATTTCAGGATTCGAACCCTTGACACGACAGTTTCAAGTAAAGTTGAATTTCTCCACCCTCCCCTTTTACCACTTGGAGATGTACCCTGGGGGCATAAGTATTAGCAATATTTTCTCTCTCCCCCATTTTAATGATTATAAGCAGTTGATCATATGAAAAGTGCTTTTCATGGTAAATACAAATATCTGGCCATTAAATGCAAATATTTTTCAAGTTGGTCGCTCAATTCAAATCTATTAATTTCATTCAAACAAAAGGTAACGTGATAATCTAGTTATTTGTCCAATATCTGACAACTAGTTGTCACATGTGCTTTTCTACTCGTCAACTAATAGATATGAACGAAATAATCGAATTGCAACTAATGTTCCAAATTAGTAGCAAATTTTGCATGCAGCTAACTTGTGCGTGTTTAGATTAATAATCAGGTCTCATTATCTGTCTTCAATACAGTTGTCATTTTTAAAATTTAAAAAAAAAAAAACAAAGAAAAAAGCATATGTATGTCTTCTTCTTGATAGATAAAATATTCTTGAAAGTCAAGGATATTCGAAATTCAACCACTAGACGAATAAATCAAATCAAAACAAGGGAATCGTCTATTTCCAAACTTTTGAAGGCTATTTTAATTATCTATCATTATCATTTGCAAAGGATAAATTAGAATATATTTTGTGTAACAGGCATGGAGTTTTCCAGTTACTCAGCGGGTGGGCTGATGGACCCGAATTCGCAACCCAGTGTCCTATCCGGCCCGGACACAGTTACACCTATAGGTTTAACATTACTAGGCAGGAGGGGACTCTCTGGTGGCATGCACATGTACAGTGGCTCCGGGCGACAGTTTATGGAGCCTTAATTATCCGACCCGGGGCTGGCCGGTCATATCCGTTTCCAAAGCCACACAAAGAAGTCCCAATTCTTCTTGGTGATTAACTAAATAAATAAATTTATGTTTATCTTTTAATATTTTATACGAATTTCATTTTATTCGTGTGATTGCAGGAGAATGGTGGAATGCTAATGTAATTGATGTAGAAAATGAAGCTCTAGCCACTGGAAACGCACCTAATGTATCGGACGCGTACACAATCAATGGTCGCACCGGGGATCTTTACCCATGCTCTTCAAATAGTAAGTTAACATGCACATGATTTCTACTAATTTTTAGCACTTTTACGTGAAGATTTTGTTAAGTCATAGAAAATACTATCATTTGTAGCAGGGACATATCGGCTAAATGTGGAACGAGGAAAAACATATCTCTTGCGTATCATCAATGCCGCTCTCAATAATCAACTATTTTTCAAAATAGCCGATCACAAAATGACAGTAGTTGCAGTCGATGCTGCATACACAAATCCCTATGTCACCGACGTAGTGGTAACGGGGCCCGGACAAACAACCGATGTTCTCTTGGAGACCGATCAGCCACCAGCACTGTACTACATGGCTGCAAATCCCTATGCTAGTGCAGCAGGAGTTCCATTTGATAACACTACAACAACTGGGATTATAGTGTACAATGGTGCTACTCAATCCACCCCAAAAATGCCTATCCTTCCAGCATTTAATGACACACCCACAGCCCACAAATTTTTTAGCAATCTAACTGGGCTTGTTACTGGGCCTTTCTGGGCCCCCGTACCACAAGAAGTGGACGAACGCATGTTCATAACTGTTGGGCTGGGCTTGGTTGCATGTGGAAGCCCAGGGAACACATCCTGCCCAGGCCCACTTGGGCAAAGATTTGCTGCGAGCATGAATAATGTATCTTTCCAGTTTCCTAATAAATTGTCGATGTTGGAGGCATTTTTCAACAACGTCGGTGGAGTTTATACCACTGATTTCCCAAGTACTCCACCAGTGAGATTTGATTACACAAACCCTAATAACAGCCTCAATCGGGCAATCATAATGACTACGAAGTCAACAAAAGTAAAGAAAGTTAAGTACAATTCAACAGTAGAGATTGTGATGCAGAATACAGCTCTAATTGGGATCGAAAATCATCCTATACACTTGCATGGATTCAACTTCTATGTTTTGGCTCAAGGATTTGGCAACTTCAATAGGACTAGGGACAGCAAAAAATTCAATTTTGTTAACCCACAAGAGCGTAATACCATTGGAGTACCAGTTGGAGGATGGGCTGTGGTTAGATTTCGAGCAAATAATCCAGGTAAGTTAGACCGTCGTCAATCTCAAGCATAAGAATGCGTCCACCTTTGAGAAAAAGGACGAACTTTTCTAATTTCATATAGCATGTTTTATATCACTTTGCCTATATGTGAAGTTTGCATGTATTAATATATTCTACATTTGAAAATGTGGTTATTTTAGGTGTATGGTTGATGCATTGTCACTTGGACGTACACTTGCCTTGGGGTCTTGCTACTGCTATCGTTGTCGAGAATGGACCGACCTCGTCAACAAGACTGCCGCCACCTCCTCCAGATCTTCCTAAATGTTAATATTCTTCAGAAATATTATTTATTATTGTACTGTTATTGTTTATTTGATTGTTTTTATTTATTTGTAACCTTGATTTCATTTTACATTTTTGTAAGTTTGATATGGTATCGTGAGAAGTAATAGTATACAAATGCCAACATTTGTTTGATTAAATCGATGTTAATTTTCTAAATCTATTCAAATAAAACTAAAAATTAATTAAAATCCGTGAATGAATAAAATTTACATGATTTATAAACTCAATATTTAAATAATTAAAAAATTTCAATCTAAATATTGGTTGTCCGCGAACCCAATCCAAAGCAATGCAAGAAACCGTTCTTCGATAATTTCATTATAATACTTGTAAAAATTATGAGAATTAAATTAATTAATTAGAAAGGCGAAGAAGCTGGTGCATCGGCGACAGAACCAGTAGGTTCTTCGGCCACCAGACCAGGGGCGGCACCACCGCTGCTCAAAAGCTCCAACATGGCACGGTGAGGCTCGGTCTTTTGTTTCTCGCACAGACGAGGTAGATATACTCCTTCTCCGGCGGCTAGGTTGAAATAAAGGTCAACAATATTAGGGCAATTTTGATAACATGCCGGCGAGCACAGGCTTTTGGTGAATTGCGGTACAAGTAATGCATCTGAAGATATTCCGACGAAGCTCCGATCAGCGCCACAAGCTTTTACACATTGATCGGTCTCTATATATCCAGCCATTCTCTCAACAACCACCTCCGACGTCTTGCATGTATATTCCAGCTTTCCGACGTCGTCTTTGTAATTCTCCAGCACACATCTTTTACCCGATGATGCGATTGCAAATGAACAAAAATTCGTCGGCAAATTGTCGCAAATCACCTCAGCTGATTCAGAGAAAGATATATATTAAAAATCACACATATATATACAGAGAGAGAGAGAGAGAGAGAGAGAGATTGGGATGTACCGAATGCTCCTTGGAGGAAGAGGGAGAGCGCAAAGAAGAGGATGAATGGCGATTTGATTGAAGAAACAGCCATGGCTTGAATTTGATGCATTGTTTTCTGATTTGGAGAAGAGTGTGAAGAATAAATGGGTTTGCGAGAAAAATTCAATGGATGAGTTGTGTATATATGAAGTGGTGGAGGAGAAAGTTTATTGAGTTAAATTGGAAATGGTGCGAACGAAATTCCATAAAAAGGTATAAGTTCCGACAAAGGCGGTTATCTAAGGAGACATCGTTGGCCGGATTTTCACTGGTTTCTGTGTGGTTTCTTGTTAATGGACGTGATTGCCTGCATTTGAAGGTTCCAACCGTTTATTACACACACATTTAGGAAAATCCATCGAAATTGTATTAATACAAAAACGCTTAAGACAAAATTTTAAGGTTAGACAAAACTCCCAAATTGAATCGAATCAAATTGGAGCCGAACTAAATTGAATAGAACTGAGCAGTTATTCTAAAATTAAATACGAGAACAGGCAATCAGAATCTACAACCGATGAATTTGATTCGTTTCTCGATTCTAGATCAAGAACCGAATAAGAATCGAATCTCCTTAATTTTTTTTTAATTTCTTTTATTCAACAAGCCAAATTATTTTAATTTTTTTTCCTGTTTTATTTGCCAACTAATAAATTGAGCTTAAAAATATCATTATCCTGTTTCATTTATCAACTAACTAATTGAGCCTAAATTATTATTTTCCTATTTTCAGCCCAAACTCAACTTTGTAATTCAAATTTCAAATAATCAAAATTGAGTGAACTAAGGTTTTTTTTTTTTTTTCAACACTTTAATCAAGTAAGTTGTATAAATTGCCGAATAGATATTATTAGAAACTTATTATTTGTATATTTTTAAATTAAACTATGTTTAAGTATTAAGATAGTGTTGTTATAAAAGCTAAGATTGATTATGACATTAATTGGATTAATCAAGTATTGTTGTAAATGTTAAAAGTTTTAATTATGGTATGGAATCTAACCGAACAAAAAGATTTTATAATTAAATTTAGACCTGGCGATTCCACTTACGAAATATCTAAAAACTTGGATTCGGTTCCGAATTGAATTGGACTATATCCAGTCCTAAGAGAAATAATAATGATATTAATCTAAAGTTATCGTCATCGTCATCGTCGGTCTATATGAGCTGGAGATACTCTGCCACGAATATCTAGTGGCAGGTTAATCAAGATAGTTTTATAAACGAACACATATTAGGCCATAAAATCAATTAATCATATGCCGGTTTGTCCGAACAAAGAAAAATGTATGACTCAATGAGATTAAAGCAAAGCAATTTGACATCATCTAGACAAATTATAGGTAAGCGTTTAGAAAGCGCAGACGAAAGTGCCCATTATTAATCATTAATCACCACCATTTCAAGTTAGTCAACGATGGATCGACAATACATCAGCGTCAATAGACTCAACACATAAGTGGGAAAAAGCACGTCAATAAGGTGAGAATGCCTCATGCAGACCTTGAACTCTATAAATACTCTCAAATTTTACAGAGCTAAGGTACGTGAAATCTAAGACGCTTAGCCAAAATTCTGTCAACCTTTCTCCCCCTAGGTTGCACAAAAAAGAAATGGAACAAATAGGATACTCATAAACATTATTTCTGAAAAATAGGACACGAAATGTCACGAAAACGTATATTAAAACTATTAATTTATTTTCAAAAATTAATATTTAAATTCAAGAAGCCATTCAATATTAAGTAATAAAACTAACTAAATGAATTTAATATAACTAGACTTTTAATATATAATTATTTCCATCTTAAATAAAAGGAATATCCGCGTCTCAACTTGAGAGGAAGATAAGTGGGACCTGATGAGCAGAAATTGTTACCAGCCATACAATCTAAAAATAAAAATTCAAGAAATGATACAAACCTGAGTCACAAATTGGGGGAGAAAAGATTTTGTAAGAGAGAAAACTAAAAGGTAGCCAAGAAAAATAACCATGACTGCAACTTCATCAGCATCACATCTTCTCTTTTCAAGTTCCCAATCCATTATTTCTCGTTTCTCCCCCTTCCAACTATGCAGGTTGGACGCCAAGACTCTCAACGGTGGCGTCAGAAGGAGTACAAAGGTGGCAGGTGGTGGAGCCGGAGTCCGGTGCATGGCGGTGACGACGGATGCAGTGACAAAGAGGAAGAGTGGGTATGAAATTGAGACATTGACTAACTGGCTGTTGAAGCAAGAACAGGCTGGTATTATTGATGCTGAACTCACTATAGTACTTTCGAGTATTTCAATGGCGTGTAAGCAGATTGCTTCTCTAGTTCAAAGGGCAAGCATTTCTAACCTCACTGGAGTTCAGGGTGCTGTTAATGTCCAAGGAGAGGATCAGAAAAAACTCGATGTCATCTCCAATGAGGTAATGTCTACCCCTGTAAATACAGTAGTTTAACATGGTATCAGAGCTGGTGCAGTTGTTGAGCCGACTCTATCCATTTATGAAGCACGTAGACAAGCAGAGCTTGAAATTTCTGGGGATTGTTTAATACTAGATTAAATAAATAAATGTGCGTTATTCTAACAGATTAAGCTTTTAAACAGACTGGTTTAGTAGTATGTTATAAGCACGATGTAAATATCAGGTGTTCTCTAATTGCTTGAGGTCAAGTGGAAGGACAGGAATTATTGCATCTGAGGAAGAAGATGTACCAGTGGCTGTGGAAGAGAGTTACTCTGGCAACTACATTGTTGTTTTCGACCCTCTTGATGGATCATCCAACATTGATGCTGCTGTGTCCACTGGCTCGATTTTTGGAATTTACACTCCCAATGATGAGTGCCTAGCAGATATTGGAGATGATGCCACGGTATACTGCATTCTATGTTTATTTAACTAATGAAAATTTGTAGCATAAGTCAAGACTGAAATAAAATCTACCGAAAATAAGAATTTTGTACAATCTGATCTGTTGCAGCTTGACAATGTGGTACAGAGGTGTGTAGTGAATGTGTGTCAACCTGGAAATAATCTTCTCGCAGCAGGCTATTGCATGTACTCGAGCTCTGTGATTTTTGTGATCACCTTAGGAAAAGGTGTATATGTGTTCACATTGGACCCCATGTTTGGGGAATTTGTGCTTACTCAAGAAAACATTCAGATACCGAAGGCCGGAAAGATTTATGCTTTTAATGAAGGGAACTACCAGTTGTGGGATGATAAATTGAAGAAGTACATTGATGATCTTAAGGATCCTGGTCCAAGTGGCAAACCTTATTCTGCTCGATATATTGGTAGTTTGGTTGGTGATTTTCATAGGACTTTGTTATATGGTGGGATTTACGGGTATCCCAGAGACAAGAAGAGCGAAAATGGGAAGCTTAGACTCCTGTATGAATGTGCACCAATGAGCTTCATTGTTGAACAAGCTGGTGGCAAAGGATCAGATGGGCAAAACAGAGTCCTTGACATTCAACCAACCGAGGTGTGTCAAATGATACAAGGAAATTTGATTTCCGTTGCAAATTGTTTACATTATAGTCCTCAAGTTTCATCTTCCAGTTTTGATCTTTTGTTGTATTTTCGTGCAGATACATCAGCGAGTGCCCTTGTACATTGGAAGTACTGAAGAGGTGGAGAAATTGGAGAAATATTTGGCTTAATTACAATGTAAAAGGTTTAATATTGCTGATATAGTTTTCCCCCGTCTTTCAAGAAGAAAAAACAGCGGGAATTCTTTCTTATATTCCTACTAAAGAGTTGATTCTCATGACTGCAATGTTCTTTATTATTTATTTCTGAACAGGCAACTTAACATGATTGGACACTACAAGGAAATGGTCATGATCCAGCTAATCTTTTGTAAAATTGAGATTGAACTGACAAATTGTTTGACTTCATCATTGTCTAGCGTTTTCAGGTAAGTCGTCCGCCTATCATTAAACTTTACAGTTATTGTAACTCAGTTTTGAAGTTGTGAATGTTCCAAAATTCGACTAATATAAGTCAATCTTCCGGTTAACTACTCTCATAGGCCTAAAATTGCAAGTATATGACATCCTTATCTTAAAACCATGGATCATCATGGACCAAATGCAATAGCAATAATTTCATCACTAAAAGAGTGATTATAGTAAACTTACAATAGCCATAATAACATTGTAGTTTTAATGTTTTGATTTTAGCTACTGATATGCAACCAATATTCAACAAGGATGGTTGCCACCAGAACTGAACAAAGTTAAATGACTTGCCATCCTAACAAATTACTATGACTTCACATAGTGCTGACGCATAAGGACAACCTAAAACTGAATATCAGAGTAAATATTGTTGGGAGTCCTAAACTGGTACCATATCAATATAAAAAGTCAGTAAATGGAAGTCTTCCAGGACCATCTCTCCATGTACGAGAGGGCGATACGCTAGTCGTCCATGTTTTTAACCTCTCCCCGTACAATCTCACTATTCATTGGTAAGATTCTCTCTCTCCCCCATTTTATAAAGGGTTGAACCCCAACCTTAAGGGTCTCCCACCATCCCTGCCCTGGAATATCGTGAGGGAGGTAAATCGCAAGTTATGCCTCCAAGGGTACAGGGTGGAAGGCTGCTTGTACACTTATACTTACCCAAGAGCCAAATCCATATTTCAGGATTCGAACCCTTGACACGACAGTTTCAAGTAAAGTTGGATTTCTCCACCCTCCCCTTTTACCACTTAGAGATGTACCCTGGGGGCATAAGTATTAGCAATATTTTCTCTCTCCCCCATTTTAATGATCATAAGCAGTTGATCATATGAAAAGTGCTTTTCATGGTAAATACAAATATCTGGCCATTAAATGCAAATATTTTTCAAGTTGGTCGCTCAATTCAAATCTATTAATTTCATTCAAACAAAAGGTAACGTGATAATCTAGTTATTTGTCCAATATCTGACAACTAGTTGTCACATGTGCTTTTCTACTCGTCAACTAATAGATATGAACGAAATAATCGAATTGCAACTAATGTTCCAAATTAGTAGCAAATTTTGCATGCAGCTAACTTGTGCATGTTTAGATTAATAATCAGGTCTCATTATCTGTCTTCAATACAGTTGTCATTTTTAAAATTTAAAAAAAAAAAAAACAAAGAAAAAAGCATATGTATGTCTTCTTCTTGATAGATAAAATATTCTTGAAGGTCAAGGATATTCGAAATTCAACCACTAGACGAATAAATCAAATCAAAACAAGGGAATCGTCTATTTCCAAACTTTTGAAGGCTATTTTAATTATCTATCATTATCATTTGCAGAGGATAAATTAGAATATATTTTGTGTAACAGGCATGGAGTTTTCCAGTTACTCAGCGGGTGGGCTGATGGACCCGAATTCGCAACCCAGTGTCCGATCCGGCCCGGACACAGTTACACCTATAGGTTTAACATTACTAGACAGGAGGGGACTCTCTGGTGGCATGCACATGTTCAGTGGCTCCGGGCGACAGTTTATGGAGCCTTAATTATCCGACCCAGGGCTGGTCGGTCATATCCGTTTCCAAAGCCTCACAAAGAAGTCCCAATTCTTCTTGGTAATTAACTAAATAAATAAATTTATGTTTATCTTTTAATATTTTATACGAATTTCATTTTATTCGTGTGATTGCAGGAGAATGGTGGAATGCTAATGTAATTGATGTAGAAAATGAAGCTCTAGCCACTGGAAACGCACCTAATGTATCGGACGCGTACACAATCAATGGTCGCACCGGGGATCTTTACCCATGCTCTTCAAATAGTAAGTTAACATGCACATGATTTCTACTAATTTTTAGCACTTTTACGTGAAGATTTTGTTAAGTCATAGAAAATACTATCATTTGTAGCAGGGACATATCGGCTAAATGTGGAACGAGGAAAAACATATCTCTTGCGTATCATCAATGCCGCTCTCAATAATCAACTATTTTTCAAAATAGCCGATCACAAAATGACAGTAGTTGCAGTCGATGCTGCATACACAAATCCCTATGTCACCGACGTAGTGGTAACGGGGCCCGGACAAACAACCGATGTTCTCTTGGAGACCGATCAGCCACCAGCACTGTACTACATGGCTGCAAATCCCTATGCTAGTGCAGCAGGAGTTCCATTTGATAACACTACAACAACTGGGATTATAGTGTACAATGGTGCTACTCAATCCACCCCAAAAATGCCTATCCTTCCAGCATTTAATGACACACCCACAGCCCACAAATTTTTTAGCAATCTAACTGGGCTTGTTACTGGGCCTTTCTGGGCCCCCGTACCACAAGAAGTGGACGAACGCATGTTCATAACTGTTGGGCTGGGCTTGGTTGCATGTGGAAGCCCAGGGAACACATCCTGCCCAGGCCCACTTGGGCAAAGATTTGCTGCGAGCATGAATAATGTATCTTTCCAGTTTCCTAATAAATTGTCAATGCTGGAGGCATTTTTCAACAACGTCGGTGGAGTTTATACCACCGATTTCCCTAGTACTCCACCAGTGAGATTTGATTACACAAACCCTAATAACAGCCTCAATCGGGCAATCATAATGACTACGAAGTCAACAAAAGTAAAGAAAGTTAAGTACAATTCAACAGTAGAGATTGTGATGCAGAATACAGCTCTAATTGGGATCGAAAATCATCCTATACACTTGCATGGATTCAACTTCTATGTTTTGGCTCAAGGATTTGGCAACTTCAATAGGACTATGGACAGCAAAAAGTTCAACTTTGTTAACCCACAAGAGCGTAATACCATTGGAGTACCAGTTGGAGGATGGGCTGTGGTTAGATTTCGAGCAAATAATCCAGGTAAGTTAGACCGTCGTCAATCTCAAACTTAAGAATCCGTCCACCTTTGAGAAAAAAGATGAACTTTTCTAATTTCATCTAGCATGTTTTATATAACTTTACCTATATGTGAAGTTTGCATATATTAATATATTCTACATTTGAAAATGTGGTTATTTTAGGTGTATGGTTGATGCATTGTCACTTGGACGTACACTTGCCTTGGGGTCTTGCTACTGCTATCGTTGTCGAGAATGGACCGACCTCGTCAACAAGACTGCCGCCACCTCCTCCAGATCTTCCTAAATGTTAATATTCTTCAGAAATATTATTTATTATTGTACTGTTATTGTTTATTTGATTGTTTTTATTTATTTGTAACCTTGATTTCAATTTTACATTTTTGTAAGTTTGATATGGTATCGTGAGAAGTAATAGTATACAAATGCCAACATTTATTTGATTAAATCGATGTTAATTTTCTAAATCTATTCAAACAAAACTAAAAATTAATTAAAATCCGTGAATAAATAAAATTTACATGATTTATAAACTCAATATTTAAATAATTAAAAATTTTCAATTTAAATATTGGTTTTCCGCGAACCCAATCCAAAACAATGCAAGTAGCCGTTCTTCGATAATTTCATTTATAATACTTGTAAAAATTATGAGAATTAAATTAATTAATTAGAAAGGCGAAGAAGCTGGTGCATCGGCGACAGAACCAGTAGGTTCTTCGGCCACCAGACCAGGGGCGGCACCACCGCTGCTCAAAAGCTCCAACATGGCACGGTGAGGCTCGGTCTTTTGTTTCTCGCACAGACGAGGTAGATATACTCCTTCTCCGGCGGCTAGGTTGAAATAAAGGTCAACAATATTAGGGCAATTTTGATAACATGCCGGCGAGCACAGGCTTTTGGTGAATTGCGGTACAAGTAATGCATCTGAAGATATTCCGACGAAGCTCCGATCAGCGCCACAAGCTTTTACACATTGATCGGTCTCTATATATCCAGCCATTCTCTCAACAACCACCTCCGACGTCTTGCATGTATATTCCAGCTTTCCGACGTCGTCTTTGTAATTCTCCAGCACACATCTTTTACCCGATGATGCGATTGCAAATGAACAAAAATTCGTCGGCAAATTGTCGCAAATCACCTCAGCTGATACAGAGAAAGATACATATTAAAAATTACACATTTATTTACATAAATAGAGAGAGAGAGAGAGAGAGATTGGGATGTACCGAATGCTCCTTGGAGGAAGAGGGAGAGCGCAAAGAAGAGGATGAATGGCGATTTGATTGAAGAAACAGCCATGGCTTTAATTTGATGCATTGTTTTCTGATTTGGGGAAGATCGTGAAGAATAAATGGGTTTGCGAGAAAAATTCAATGGATGAGTTGTGTATATATGAAGTGGTGGAGGAGAAAGTTTATTGAGTTAAATTGGAAATGGTGCGAACGAAATTCCATAAAAAGGTATAAGTTCCGACAAAGGCGGTTATCTAAGGAGACATCGTTGGCCGGATTTTCACTGGTTTCTGTGTGGTTTCTTGTTAATGGACGTGATTGCCTGCATTTGAAGGTTCCAACCGTTTATTACACACACATTTAGGAAAATCCATCGAAATTGTATTAATACAAAAACGCTTAAGACAAAATTTTAAGGTTAGACAAAACTCCCAAATTGAATCGAATCAAATTGGAGCCGAACTAAATTGAATAGAACTGAGCAGTTATTCTAAAATTAAATACGAGAACAGGCAATCAGAATCTACAACCGATGAATTTGATTCGTTTCTCGATTCTAGATCAAGAACCGAATAAGAATCGAATCTCCTTAATTTTTTTTTAATTTCTTTTATTCAACAAGCCAAATTATTTTAATTTTTTTTCCTGTTTTATTTGCCAACTAATAAATTGAGCTTAAAAATATCATTATCCTGTTTCATTTATCAACTAACTAATTGAGCCTAAATTATTATTTTCCTATTTTCAGCCCAAACTCAACTTTGTAATTCAAATTTCAAATAATCAAAATTGAGTGAACTAAGGTTTTTTTTTTTTTTTCAACACTTTAATCAAGTAAGTTGTATAAATTGCCGAATAGATATTATTAGAAACTTATTATTTGTATATTTTTAAATTAAACTATGTTTAAGTATTAAGATAGTGTTGTTATAAAAGCTAAGATTGATTATGACATTAATTGGATTAATCAAGTATTGTTGTAAATGTTAAAAGTTTTAATTATGGTATGGAATCTAACCGAACAAAAAGATTTTATAATTAAATTTAGACCTGGCGATTCCACTTACGAAATATCTAAAAACTTGGATTCGGTTCCGAATTGAATTGGACTATATCCAGTCCTAAGAGAAATAATAATGATATTAATCTAAAGTTATCGTCATCGTCATCGTCGGTCTATATGAGCTGGAGATACTCTGCCACGAATATCTAGTGGCAGGTTAATCAAGATAGTTTTATAAACGAACACATATTAGGCCATAAAATCAATTAATCATATGCCGGTTTGTCCGAACAAAGAAAAATGTATGACTCAATGAGATTAAAGCAAAGCAATTTGACATCATCTAGACAAATTATAGGTAAGCGTTTAGAAAGCGCAGACGAAAGTGCCCATTATTAATCATTAATCACCACCATTTCAAGTTAGTCAACGATGGATCGACAATACATCAGCGTCAATAGACTCAACACATAAGTGGGAAAAAGCACGTCAATAAGGTGAGAATGCCTCATGCAGACCTTGAACTCTATAAATACTCTCAAATTTTACAGAGCTAAGGTACGTGAAATCTAAGACGCTTAGCCAAAATTCTGTCAACCTTTCTCCCCCTAGGTTGCACAAAAAAGAAATGGAACAAATAGGATACTCATAAACATTATTTCTGAAAAATAGGACACGAAATGTCACGAAAACGTATATTAAAACTATTAATTTATTTTCAAAAATTAATATTTAAATTCAAGAAGCCATTCAATATTAAGTAATAAAACTAACTAAATGAATTTAATATAACTAGACTTTTAATATATAATTATTTCCATCTTAAATAAAAGGAATATCCGCGTCTCAACTTGAGAGGAAGATAAGTGGGACCTGATGAGCAGAAATTGTTACCAGCCATACAATCTAAAAATAAAAATTCAAGAAATGATACAAACCTGAGTCACAAATTGGGGGAGAAAAGATTTTGTAAGAGAGAAAACTAAAAGGTAGCCAAGAAAAATAACCATGACTGCAACTTCATCAGCATCACATCTTCTCTTTTCAAGTTCCCAATCCATTATTTCTCGTTTCTCCCCCTTCCAACTATGCAGGTTGGACGCCAAGACTCTCAACGGTGGCGTCAGAAGGAGTACAAAGGTGGCAGGTGGTGGAGCCGGAGTCCGGTGCATGGCGGTGACGACGGATGCAGTGACAAAGAGGAAGAGTGGGTATGAAATTGAGACATTGACTAACTGGCTGTTGAAGCAAGAACAGGCTGGTATTATTGATGCTGAACTCACTATAGTACTTTCGAGTATTTCAATGGCGTGTAAGCAGATTGCTTCTCTAGTTCAAAGGGCAAGCATTTCTAACCTCACTGGAGTTCAGGGTGCTGTTAATGTCCAAGGAGAGGATCAGAAAAAACTCGATGTCATCTCCAACGAGGTAATGTCTACCCCTGTAAATACAATAGTTTAAGTGGAGTTGTTGAGCCGACTCTATCCATTTCTGAAGCACGTAGACGTGCAGAGCTTGAAATTTCGGGGGATTGTTTAATACTAAATTAAATAAATAAACGTGCGTTATCTCTAGCAGATTCAGCTTTTAAACAGATTGGTTTAGTAGTATGTTATAAGCACGATGTAAATATCAGGTGTTCTCTAATTGCTTGAGGTCAAGTGGAAGGACAGGAATTATTGATGTTGGAGGCATTTTTCAACAACGTCGGTGGAGTTTATACCACTGATTTCCCAAGTACTCCACCAGTGAGATTTGATTACACAAACCCTAATAACAGCCTCAATCGGGCAATCATAATGACTACGAAGTCGACAAAAGTAAAGGAAGTTAAGTACAATGCAACGGTAGAGATTGTGATGCAGAATACAGCTTTAATTGGGATCGAAAATCATCCTATACACTTGCATGGATTCAACTTCTATGTTTTGGCTCAAGGATTTGGCAACTTCAATAGGACTAGGGACAGCAAAAAATTCAATTTTGTTAACCCACAAGAGCGTAATACCATTGGAGTACCAGTTGGAGGATGGGCTGTGGTCAGATTTCGAGCAAATAATCCAGGTAAGTTAGACCGTCGTCAATCTCAAGCATAAGAATGCGTCCACCTTTGAGAAAAAGGACGAACTTTTCTAATTTCATATAGCATGTTTTATATCACTTTGCCTATATGTGAAGTTTGCATGTATTAATATATTCTACATTTGAAAATGTGGTTATTTTAGGTGTATGGTTGATGCATTGTCATTTGGATGTACACTTGCCTTGGGGTCTTGCGACTGCTTTGGTTGTCGAGAATGGACCGACCCCGTCAACAAGATTGCCACCACCTCCTCCAGATCTTCCTAAATGTTAATATTCTTCAGAAATATTATTTATTATTGTACTGTTATTGTTTATTTGATTGTTTTTATTTATTTGTAACCTTGATTTCATTTTACATTTTTGTAAGTTTGATATGGTATCGTGAGAAGTAATAGTATACAAATGCCAACATTTGTTTGATTAAATCGATGTTAATTTTCTAAATCTATTCAAATAAAACTAAAAATTAATTAAAATCCGTGAATGAATAAAATTTACATGATTTATAAACTCAATATTTAAATAATTAAAAAATTTCAATCTAAATATTGGTTGTCCGCGAACCCAATCCAAAGCAATGCAAGAAACCGTTCTTCGATAATTTCATTATAATACTTGTAAAAATTATGAGAATTAAATTAATTAATTAGAAAGGCGAAGAAGCTGGTGCATCGGCGACAGAACCAATAGGTTCTTCGGCCACCGGACCAGGGGCGACACCACCGCTGCTCAAAAGCTCCAACATGGCACGGTGAGGCTCGGTCTTTTGTTTCTCGCACAGACGAGGTAGATATACTCCTTCTCCGGCAGCTAGGTTGAAATAAAGGTCAACAATATTAGGGCAATTTTGATAACATGCCGGCGAGCACAGGCTTTTGGTGAATTGCGGTACAAGTAATGCATCTGAAGATATTCCGACGAAGCTCCGATCAGCGCCACATGCTTTTACACATTGATCGGTCTCTATATATCCAGCCATTCTCTCAACAACCACCTCCGACGTCTTGCATGCATATTCCAGCTTTCCGAAGTCGTCTCTGTAATTCTCCAACACACATCTTTTACCCGATGATGCGATTGCAAAGGAACAAAAATTCGTCGGCAAATTGTCGCAAATCACCTCAGCTGATTCAGAGAAAGATATATATTAAAAATCACACATATATATACAGAGAGAGAGAGAGAGAGAGAGAGAGATTGGGATGTACCGAATGCTCCTTGGAGGAAGAGGGAGAGCGCAAAGAAGAGGATGAATGGCGATTTGATTGAAGAAACAGCCATGGCTTGAATTTGATGCATTGTTTTCTGATTTGGAGAAGAGTGTGAAGAATAAATGGGTTTGCGAGAAAAATTCAATGGATGAGTTGTGTATATGTAAAGTGGTGAATTCCATAAAAAGGTATAAGTTCCGACAAAGGCGGTTATCTAAGGAGACATCGTTGGCCGGGTTTTCACTGGTTTCTTGTTAATGGACGTGATTGCATGTTTTAGATGTCTGCATTTGAAGTTTCCAATCGTTTAATAACAAACACACATTTTGGAAAATCCATCGAAATTATATTAATACAAAAACGCTTGAGAGAAAATTTTAAAGTTAGACAAAACTCCCAAATTGAATCGGATCAAATCGGACCCGAATTAAATTAAATATAATCGAGCAATTATTCTTAAATTAAATACTAGAACAGGTAATCAAAATCTAGAACCAACTGATTTGATTCATTTCTCGGTTCTAAATCAAGAACCGAATAAGAATTGAATCTCTTTAATTTTTCTTTTTCAATTCTTATATTCAACAAGCCAAAATTTTTTTTAAAAAAAATTCTGTTTTACTTGCCAACTAACTAATTGAGCTCAAAGATATCATTATCCTGTTTCATTTATCAACTAACTAATTGAGCCTAAAATATTATTTTCCTATATTCAGCCCTAACTCAACTTTGTAATTCAAATTTCAAATAATCAAAATTGAGTGGCTATGCCTCTCTTCATCTTACCCTTTTTTGCCTTATTTATTAATTTTCTCCACTTTAATCAAGATAATTTGCATATATTGGTGAATAGATATTATTAGAAAACTTATTATTTGTATATTTTAAAATTAAACTATGTTCAAGTATGAAGATAGTGTTGTTATAAAAGCTAATATTGAATATGACGTTAATTGGATTAATCAAGTATTGTTGTAAATGTTAAAATTTCTAATTATGGTATGGAATCTAACCGAATGAATTCGAACCGAAAGATTTTATAATTAAATTTAAACTTGACGGTTCCACTTACTAAATACCTGAAACTCTGATTCGGTTATGAATCGAATTGAACTATGTCCAGTCCTAAGAGAAATAATAATGATATTAATCTAAAGTTATCATCATCATCGGTCTATATGAGCTGGAGATACTCTCCCACAAATATCTAGTGGCAAATTAATCGAGATAGTTTTCTAAAGGAACACATGTTAGGACCTTGAACTCTATAAATACTCTTACAATTTACAGAGCTAAGGTATGTGAAATCTAAAATGCTTAGCCAATTTTCTGTCAAACCTATCTCTCCCTAGGTTGCACAAAAACGAAATGGAACAAATAGGATAGTCATAAACATTATTTCTGAAAAATAGGACATGAAATGTCACGAAAACGTATATAAAAACTATTAATTTATTTTCAAAAATTAATATTTAAATTCAAGAAACCATGCAATATTAAGTAATAAAGCTAACCAAATGAATATAATCTAACTAGACTTTTAATATATAATTATTTCCATCTTATATAAAAGGAATATCCGCGTCTCAACTTGAGAGGAAGATAAGTGGGACCAGATGAGCAGAAATTGTTACCAGCCTTACAATCTAAAAATAAAATTCTAGAAATGATACAAACCTGAGTCACAAATTGGGAGAGAAGATTTTTAAGAGAGAACTAAAAAGTATCCAAGAAAAATCACCATGGCTGCAACTTCATCAGCATCACATCTTCTCTTTTCAAGTTCCATTATCTCTCGTCTCTCCCCCTTCCAACTATGCAGGTTGGACGCCAAGACTCTCACCGGTGGCGTCAGACGGAGTACAAAGGTGGCAGGTGGTGGAGCCGGAGTCCGGTGCATGGCGGTGACGACGGATGCAGTGACAAAGAGGAAGAGTGGGTATGAAATTGAGACATTGACTAACTGGCTGTTGAAGCAAGAACAGGCTGGTATTATTGATGCTGAGCTCACTATAGTACTTTCGAGTATTTCAATGGCGTGTAAGCAGATTGCTTCTCTAGTTCAAAGGGCTAGCATTTCTAACCTCACGGGAGTTCAGGGCGCTGTTAATGTCCAAGGAGAGGATCAGAAAAAACTCGATGTCATCTCCAATGAGGTAATGTCTACCCCTGTAAATACAGTAGTTTAACATGGTATCAGAGCTGGTGCAGTTGTTGAGCCGACTCTATCCATTTATGAAGCACGTAGACAAGCAGAGCTTGAAATTTCTGGGGATTGTTTAATACTAGATTAAATAAATAAATGTGCGTTATTCTAACAGATTAAGCTTTTAAACAGACTGGTTTAGTAGTATGTTATAAGCACGATGTAAATATCAGGTGTTCTCTAATTGCTTGAGGTCAAGTGGAAGGACAGGAATTATTGCATCTGAGGAAGAAGATGTACCAGTGGCTGTGGAAGAGAGTTACTCTGGCAACTACATTGTTGTTTTCGACCCTCTTGATGGATCATCCAACATTGATGCTGCTGTGTCCACTGGCTCGATTTTTGGAATTTACACTCCCAATGATGAGTGCCTAGCAGATATTGGAGATGATGCCACGGTATACTGCATTCTATGTTTATTTAACTAATGAAAATTTGTAGCATAAGTCAAGACTGAAATAAAATCTACCGAAAATAAGAATTTTGTACAATCTGATCTGTTGCAGCTTGACAATGTGGTACAGAGGTGTGTAGTGAATGTGTGTCAACCTGGAAATAATCTTCTCGCAGCAGGCTATTGCATGTACTCGAGCTCTGTGATTTTTGTGATCACCTTAGGAAAAGGTGTATATGTGTTCACATTGGACCCCATGTTTGGGGAATTTGTGCTTACTCAAGAAAACATTCAGATACCGAAGGCCGGAAAGATTTATGCTTTTAATGAAGGGAACTACCAGTTGTGGGATGATAAATTGAAGAAGTACATTGATGATCTTAAGGATCCTGGTCCAAGTGGCAAACCTTATTCTGCTCGATATATTGGTAGTTTGGTTGGTGATTTTCATAGGACTTTGTTATATGGTGGGATTTACGGGTATCCCAGAGACAAGAAGAGCGAAAATGGGAAGCTTAGACTCCTGTATGAATGTGCACCAATGAGCTTCATTGTTGAACAAGCTGGTGGCAAAGGATCAGATGGGCAAAACAGAGTCCTTGACATTCAACCAACCGAGGTGTGTCAAATGATACAAGGAAATTTCATCTCCGTTGCAAATTGTTTACATTATAGTCCTCAGGTTTTATCTTCCAATTTTGATCTTTTGTTGTATTTTCGTGCAGATACATCAGCGAGTGCCCTTGTACATTGGAAGTACTGAAGAGGTGGAGAAATTGGAGAAATATTTGGCTTAATTACAATGTAAAAGGTTTAATATTGCTGATATAGTTTTCCCCCCCGTCTTTCAAGAAGAAAAAACAGCGGGAATTCTTTCTTATATTCCTACTTGATTCTTATGACTGCAATGTTCTTCATTATTTATTTCTGAACAGGCAACTTCACATGATTGGACACTACAAGGAAATGGTCATGATCCAGCTAATCTTTTGTAAAATTGAGATTGAACTGACATAAATTGTTGAGAGATGCTAGGGGGACAGGGGATTGGGACAGGGTTTGGCAACAGGGGGCACGTGGCGCCCCCCTATTGGAGGGGTAGCTGACGCGGTCAGCTACCCCTCCAATAGGGGGGCGCCACATGCCCCCTGTCCCAATTCCCTGTCCCAATCCCCTGTCCAAGAAGCTTAACACTAAATTGTTTTAGACATCATCATTGTCTAGCCTTTTCAGATAAGTCGTCCACCTATCATTAAACTTTACAGTTATTGTAACTCAGTTTTGAAGTTGTGAATGTTCCAAAACTCGACTAATATAAGTCAATCTTCCGGTTAACAACTCTCATAGGCCTAAAATTGCAACTATATGACATCCTTACTTAAAACCATGGATCATCATGGACCAAATGCAATAGCAATAATTTCATCACTAAAAGAGTGATTATAGTAAACTTACAATAGCCATAATAACATTGTAGTTTTAGAGCTTGTTTGGTATGAATTTTGTTAATTGATTTTTTGATCGTTAGAGATAAAGTGAGTTCTAATTGTGAGAAAAAAATTCAAAGAGCAATTGAAATAGTGAAATAACAATAAAAAAATTGATTTTAATTAGCTTTTAATCGGTACCAAACAAGCACTTAATGTTTTGATTTTAGCTACTGACATGCAACCAATATTCTTATATTCAACAAGGATGGTTGCCACCAGAACTGAACAAAGTTAAATGACTTGTCATCCTAACAAATTACTATGACTTCACATAGTGCTGACGCATAAGGACAACCTAAAACTGAATATCAGAGTAAATATTGTTGGGAGTCCTAAACTGGTACCATATCAGTATAAAAAATCGCCTGTAGTGTTATCCAGTAAATTTTAGGCCGAAAAATTCTCCGGATCCAAAGAACTCTGTTTTTTAGCTGCAACAGAGCAAATAGTCTAAACCTTAATATGTACCATAAACATAAAAGGAAACTGAAAAAAAGATCTTGGATTAAAAATTACCAGGACTTGAGATCTTGATACATTTAGTGACAGATTTCAGAGTGGTAACAGAATCTGGACCTTCTGGTGTACAAGATTGCGAAAACAAATTTAGTGTTTTATAATCAACAAGTAAGACTGCATCAATTCGCATAACTCATGAGTAATTACCTGATAAATTTGCTTCCTCTGGAAGAATTCCCTTCGTGGTTGACAAAAAGTGTGACATAACTTGGTATTCTGATGTATGAGGCGATCTGCCATCAGTAAGTAGAGATTTAGGTAATGAGGAAAATTAGATAAAATGGTTATCATAGAGAAAGCAAGAATAGTTTACCCAGAAGAGGAATCTGGAGTATAATTGGTTGCTTGCTGTGAAGAAAAATCAAGTCCTTCGCCACCAAGATCAAAGTCAACCAGAAGTTCAGAAAGATTAAAGTCCAACCCCAAAGCATCCAAATTCGGAAAATCCAAGTCAAGGATATTTCCTTCCCTGTCAGATTCAGATGTTGATGTACCATCAGGTGTTTGGTTCTCTGCAATTATGGGCATATCGGAAGAACCAAAATCTAGCCTTCCTTTAGCAGCATGGTCCTTGTTAGACCTTGTCGAGTTTGCCTTTACTGGTGAGTAAGTTGAAATGCAGTGATTTTTCTCTATTCTATAGTAGGCTATTTGTTTGGCAGGGCTTACTAGAATTGTCTCCGAAGAGATTATGGTGCAGTCAGTTTGTTGAGGAGTAATGTGTTCACAGGGAGTAGCAGTAACCAAAGGAGAAATTGATTTGTCAGTTTCAGTGGAAAATGCCCGTGTAGGTGTTTTAGGAACAGAGCAATTAGCTGGAGGGGATGGAATATTCTGATTGAACAAACACTTGACAACATTAGATCCATGAACTAGCGAACCACCAGGTGAATTGTCATCAGCAGACAACTCAACTGTAGAACCTTTCGAGGAACTTTCCTGTTTTGCTTCCGCATTGCTTAGTTGGGGAGGTATGTTTGGATCTACAAATAAAATAGACAGCTAATGAGCACCAAGACAATTGCAAGTAAAATAACATATGAAGGAGACCAACTTCTGCAAAGAATTTACCTTTGGTTTGTATTCGCCTGCTACATCTCTTAGCAGTCACTAAAGCATCTGAAACGTCTTTGCATTTTTTCCTTTTACCACTGGGCTGATTTGTAATCGGGGTAGAGAAAGTTTTTGGATCTGTTTGAGAGTTGGAGGGCCCAGATGTAGACATCGTAACTGAAGTATTGTACATAGGATAACAACCTGATGATAACAATGGATACTAGGTAAGAAAGGGCAACCGATTACTATAACTTCCTTGGCCTTTATAAGCGAGCAATGAATTCATGCCAATTTAGTATACATAGTAGAAATACAAATGAAGAAACATTTATGAGTTTCTTGATAGATCTTGTTTAAGAACATCAAGTTTACATAGCATTGCTGATAGTGTCTCTTAATGAAGGATAAAAATTGAAACCAAGTATCTCAATATTTAATCCCAAATCCACGAAGCAAGACTTTAAGTTTCACCATGCTTTGATTCAGCTGCCTAGAATAGAAATTTGAATTCTTAAATGTAGAAAATGGCTTAAGCAATGAACTCAATGCACTGCCAATGAAAATTGATGTCAAGATCCCATTGCAGTTTAAGCCATTGTGCACGAAGAAAGTGTTACAGGGTTTCAACAATATTTTCAAGTTAATTGTTCTCGACAAGAGATAAGCAACACTCAGCAACTACGTGGATTGTGGTAGCTACAATTTATATGTCACTAACTCATAAAATTAATTCGAGTAGAAATTGAAAACCCCCAATGAAAACTAAAACTCTCTATTGACTAAGGCATATTGGAGCGGAAACACCAAAATTAAGAAAATTTCATCTAGAGGTTCCAGATCTCAAGCAAAAGATTCTGTCTCGACGAACAAATCAAACCATAACTGATCAAAACTGAGTACAAAGAGGTGTTAAAATTTACCTGCTGGCGTCATAAGTGCAGGGTCAGATGGAGGTACTATAGCCCTCGATTGTACCATTTTCTGAGATGCCATAGCTGTCGGCAGCGGCAGGGGCAGCGGAGGAGTAACAACATTATTTCCGCTAGCATTATAAGCATTCATGACATCCTGCATGCCTGTTAGCAATTTCTGAAGCTTCAACTTCTCCTGCTCCAAACGGCACCGTTCTTGATCCAATAACACTTTCTGCTCCTTCAACGTTATATATTCATCCAGTATTGCACCCAAACTCAGCAAACTCTTCGGCGCCTGAAGCACAAAAACGAAACCCCGTAATAAATCTTCGGCTCAAAACACAATAAATCCCTGGAAAACGAAAATATTATTAAAAGATTTACTTCTTGAACTGGAGATTTGGCAATCAAATGGGATGCTTCAGACCGAAAAGTGGAGCGAGTATTTATGTAATTGTTGTCGGAAAGATAACGATCCACGATGAATGCAACCTGAACCGGAGTTACCTTGCCTTTACCTACCAATTCTGGTTTTCTTGATTTGTTCTGCTTCCCCATTTTTCCTTGTCTATCTACAATGTGGAGAAAAGAGTATAAGAGAGACAAACATACATAGATTTCGATTCAGAGGGAGAGGGAAACACAATGGAGGGAGCATTTGAAAATTTTGGAGGAAAAACTTCTGTTTTCAAGGGGGTTTTTCCCTCGCAGTTGTGTATTGATTTTCGTCAGAAAAAAATATTTATAATTTACAAAAATTATGGAACCCCATTTTCAGATGACGTTTGGCCCCCATTTTTTAAAAAATGAAAATGGGTGGAATGATATTTTTTTAAAAAAAATGAATGATTAAAAAAAAAAAATGTTTTTAATTTATGTATAATATTATTTTACGAAAGATTGTGTGGATGGAATGTAATATAATGAAAATTAATGAGGGTCAAACGAGGGCAAAAATATATTTTAAAATAATAAATTGATGAAAATTATGTGGTTAAAAAATAAGATTTTTTTTTAATTTGTGTGTAATATTATTATATTAAAAAATTTATAGTTTAAAAAAAAAAGGAAAATGTAATTTAAAAATCATGAAAATCACCTACTTCCAACTACACAATCTAATTTTTTAGCCCCCATTTGGTCCCCTTTAAAACTCTTTAATTTAATTTAATTTAATTTTTTCTCTCTCTTACTTCCAACTACACAATTTTCAATAAAATAATATTACACTCAAATCGAAAATTTTTTAACCTCACAATCTTCAAAAAAATACTATTTTTCACATTATAAGTCCAAATAATTGGTGTCAAACGGGGCTTAATTTTGTATGACTTTTATTTTGTTGCTTTTCATTTGCAGCATCAATTATACAAATTTAATGGAAATCTTGATATTAGTCCCTAACCTATTGATACAAGAGCCTGTTTGAGCTCCCTTCTTTTCTTTCTTTCTTTCTTTTATTTTTTTTTTTAAATGCATTTTAGAATAGTAGATTAATGAAAAATGTTTACTTAAAAATAAGAAAAAAATTTGGATTTACGTGTAATATTATTATTTTTAAGAATATGTAGTTAAAAATAAGTGAAAATATATATTTTAAAAATAATGTGATCAAACAATGACTTTGGCCCCATTAAATTACATTTCATTTTTCTTTCTCCTATTTTCAATCACAATCTTCCATAAAAATATATTACACATAAATAAAAAAATCTTTCATTCTTTTTCAACCACTAATTTTTGTTAAAAAAAAATACAATTCCACTCATTTTCATTTCAAAAAACAAGGGCCAAACGAGGCCTAATTATAAGGTTAAATGGTTTGACAATTTATGAGGGGATGAGTCACGAGAATTTTGAATCAAATTTCTGAATTTTCTTTAATCTTGCATCATAGTAATATCCTGAAGTTTACAACAATAACTTGGTATATGTTATAAATACAGGACATGTTTGATTCCCATTTTTCTAAGAATAAGAATGAAAAATATAGTTGTTACGAAACCTACTCAAAATATAGAAAGTCAAATATGGTGACTTGATGTGATGAATAACGATCATATTTTTCATTTTTGTGACCTAATAATTTGAATCAAAGGGGCTATAGTAATATTTATGAACAACCTTTATATCACTGTAGTTCTAGTAATTATGACTTTTGTATTCATTATAACCCTAATTATTTTTTATAAATATAAGAATTTGGTTCTTAATAAAACATTCAAATTTTCCTATAAATATAAGAATTTGGTTCTTAATAAAACATTCAAATTTATTGCCTTCTCCCTTTTGTTTTATCTTTTCCCTTTAGTTTATAAAATGTTATCAGTATGATTTTCTCAAAATCAAAGTAAATTAGTTAGAATATAATAATTTTTATAAGTATAATCATCTATCACGTGTACTAAAATTAATTTGGTGACGTGTGAATTCTTTTAATGTACGTATACATCATAACAAGGTTACTTCTTCTCTGCTTTTTGTTTTTATGCATATGATTTTCTAATTCACGTTTGTATATGTAATCTATACATGGTTTATTAAAGCAAAGTCATGTTACACTATTAATTCACGCTTTTCAATTCATATACAATCAATTTTGCCACATATTATTCATGTATTAATTCTGTCATTTGATGTTGTCTTGTATTAGTTTTGCTTTTAATTCTACCTCGAATTTTTGTATATGTGAATTGACGTGGGTATCTTTTGCTTATTGATCAGAGGCGGATTTGGGGGAGGTTCATACCTACAATTAATTGCTAAATAAGCCCCCCGTTTGAGCCCCATTATTCCTAGATTATAATGAGATAAATAGTATTTTTTTGAAAAATGAGTGGTTGAAAAATTTTTGATTTACGTGTAATATTATTTTATTGAAGATTGTGTGGTTAAAAGTAGGAGAGAGAAAAATTTAATGTAATGTAATGAGGAATAATGGGGCTCAAACGGGGGCTTAGTATAATCCATTATTTTATAAATCATTTAAGATTTTGTTCAAATTATGCTTAAATCTGTTAGTTTTTGCTTCACTCCTTTCCTTAATATGCTCCAGATATAGTTAACTTACCAGTGATTATACCCAACAACCCAATTTCCCCAGTCCAATCTAGGAATGACAATGGTTCGGTTTTCGTTCGGTTCGGTCAAAATCATCACCGAACTATCAAATTTTTTGCCATACCATAACCACGTAAATCGATTCCGTTCATATCTCGGTTCAGCTCTGATCGGTTAATAACTACGAAAATAAATTATTTTTTATAAGTCCATCCGTCAAATTGATATAAAATAATTTATGAAAAAAGAGTCAATGAAAACAAAAACACAATATTCCAAACGAAAATTCAAACATTATCCCAAATTCCAATTACAAAATACAAATTTAACAAACAATACTAAAATTTTCCTTCATTCTTCATTCTTGTGCATTGTAGTTACTTAATTCATACTCAATAATTCAAAAGTTTCAACCTTAACTCATATTCAATCTTCATTTTTCCCCACAACTCTTACTAGGATAGGTCAACACTCAAAATTGATTCCTATAAAGTAAATAAGAAATGTAAGTAGAGAATACAGCGATACTACCTAATCCAGAATGGTTTTAACTAATATTTAAATAAAAAAATGTACCTCTTCGTCAACCTTGCCATCCCTAATAAAAGAATGATTTTTTTAAGCGGGTAATTGGTTCAGTTTCGGTTCGATGGCATAAATATCATACTTGCACCGTCACAAACCGATTCATTAAAATCAAATACTATATCCGGCCCACTGCATCACCGGTTCGATTTTTTTCGCTCCATTCGATTCGATTAACCGCGATTCTCAATTTTAACGGTTCAAATTGCCATCCCTAGCCCAATCCAACCATTAAAACCTTTTTTCTTTTTCTTTTTTAGCCCAATCTCAAAAACCCATTTATTTCATTGATATTTTGGAGAACAACTTTTATGCTTTAAAGAAAGGAAAAGACATATCAATGAGATTAAATGCAATAGCTTGTTTTCATTGTTCTCTTAATTTTTAATAATTGTACATTAATAATCCTATTACTTTCGAATTCATTCTATGATCTAACATGCAACTCAAAAAACATATATAAGTAAAAACCTAATTTGAAGAAGATTACTTCCAATCAATTTCTCAATCGTAGGAGCTAAATTATATAGGCATTAAATTATATTTGATAATTCAAATATCTTTATCTTTCTTAGTGATCACGACAGTGGGGTCTCTTAGTTTAATAGAAATAATTTATATCATTCTTAATATAATATTGGATTCATAGAAATATCTTCTCTAAACTGGCTCGTGAATGCACCCCTTTTATAATTTTGATAGCTAAGTGATTATCCTTTTCCAACACCTTTGAATTTTATTTCTTTTCTTTATAATGTTGTTTTTCAGAATTCTTCTCACTACTTCATGCATTTGTCTTTGAATTATAGGGATATTTATTATTATTATTTTTTTCATGCATGTTTCAAAATGGAAGAATGTAAAACATGCGACGACGGTGATTCGTAACAAAATAGATGATGCTTTTCTTGGTGATTTTATAACATTCTAATTTCTATATGAACGAGAATTTATTATGACATAAATGTAGATTATACTATAGATGAATTTTATGTAATAAATTTGCGATGAACAACTTTAATAGGTAATGTAATGTTATGAACTTTTTGTTATATATAAAATTTTGTTCGTGCATTAATTTTTTTTAAATTTTCTGCTTCTCGCAACATAAATTCTTGACTCCGCCCCTGATATTGATAAAAGATTTAATCAATTTTTTATATTTTGTTTTCAACTTAGCCCGAAAAATGTCAATTGTGCCTCGACCTTGCATCATAAATGTGAAGCAAATGTCACAATCAAAATTTGCCACCAAAGTGTAAATGCAATTAAACTTTCAGAAAAGAAATCAAGCATTTGCACTTCATGGAAAAATAAAGAAAAAATTTATGGAGCAGAAAATTTCCACCAGCTAAAAATATAAAAATTAATCCAGCAGTTGAAACTTGAAAGTGAAAGCCCTTTTGCATTAATTAATTGCTTTCGGTGAAAAGAGTTTGCCAATTTGTGCACCACAATATTCTACTATGGACCACGCCTCTGTATATCTCGTCCCAAAAATAGCAACTGATTATGTAATTATAATTAAAAATTTTAGACTATCTATTGACTTATTTTCTAAGTTCGAGGAGTATGTAACCCGCTTCCAACATTACAATGTAATTGACACGACTCTAGAATTACACTCGATTGAACTTTCATGAAGTACGTGTATAGATGGGTTGTCGTTGCAGAAAACAAGAAGAATGTAACCCCAACTATTGAAAAATGACATATTTATATATTTTCTTCAAGTTGACTGTGAATCACTTATCATATTAATTTTTTCAAGAAAACATCAAACTTTTCATTTTTGAAAAAAATAAACGAGAACAAACTTTATCCCATCGTGTCACGTCGATTACACTATAAAATTGTTTAATTTTTTTATAGTCTCAATTTTATCAAATTTTATACCTAATGTCTAAAATGCCCTTGCAGGTTGCGCTTGCAAGAAGTTCCTTACCTCTGCAAAAGACAATTTGGGCCCCCCAGGGCACTTCTCCACTAGCAAAGGACGGACGCTGTCAAATCTGGTAGAGCAGAGGTCGTGAGTTCGAAACATGGGGCTCTTGGAAGGCAAGGGAACATTTGGAAGGTAAGGATTTATTCTTGGAAGGCAAGTGGGAACTTGGAAGGCAAGGATTATTCTTGGAAGGCAAGGTGCAACTTGGATTGGCTTGCTTGGCACTTTGTCAGACCAGGTGGGGAGCGCTCGGACCCTGGCCAGTTGGAGGCACATCCTGCGATTAACCGGACTGTGTGAAGAGGGGCCGGATCACAGACCCAAGGATTAGTCAAGAATTGGACCCCTTGTAAAAAAAAAAAAATAAATAAATAAAAAGACAATTTGGACAGTTACCAAAGTTTGTTAAATAAATGAGTTGTCTTCTTCCTAACAAAAGGTCCACGGGACCAATGCACAACCTGTCATCTTCGAGTCTAAAGAATATATATACAGAAATGATTTCTTATAAAGATGTCAATTTATACTCAATTTTATACCATTGTCGAAGATGCTCTAATGAGTTTTTTAATTTAAATAATTTTTACAATACCAAGACCCGGAAAATGGTACGATTGAACCTTGGCACGGGACGAAGAGGTGTCAAGGATGATCGCAATTGTGGTCGAGTTGCTTTCAATGGACCATATCATACAATTTTTTTTTTTTTTTTTTTTTTTTTTTTTTTTTTTTTTTTTTGTGTATTCGTGATACCGTCATACTTGTTTCTATACATTCGTCCATGAACAGAACAATCCTTCATTTGTTTGGAGGTATGGTTATCAAAGTTGAAAATAAGTAAATTATTAGTACTCGTTTTTAAGTTTAGTTGATGGTTTAGGCGAAATGATTAAACAATACAGTGTATTAATGCGTGATAAACTCAATTAAATGTGAATTTAATGACTTACTTAATTGCGAATCTCATTTAATACAATTTAAACTGATGTTTTATGTAGCATTTTACTAAAACTAAAAATTGAGAAAACGGACCGTTGCACAAATCTAGAAGACAAAAGGGCATGCGGAGTTTCCTTTTTAAACAGCAAAAAATGTAGAGGATAGAACATGCGTGTTCATTGTCGGGTGAGCACCAAGAAATGTCTGTGTATTATAATCTACACTGCATGCCTCCAATTCCAAAGAATCTTCTTCTTCTTCTTCTTTTTTTCCCCTGCCAAACACAACTTTTAATTACTTAATTAACTAAATAATCTTAGTAGTTAAAGTGATATTAAAGGTGCTAATAGGAGTGGCAATGTATTGAGTCTCCCTTTGTCTCGTGGGCTTCGCTTGACTCTTTCTATGAACGATTTAGGCTTGTATTAAAACGATACTTGAGATGAGACGAACTCCATTTTTTTTTAACAAGTTGCCTCGGCCCATAAGGCCCACGAGCCAAAAGATCAATTCGGCTTTACTTAGTACATTGCCACCTTGTACTAATTATATAATGAACTGTCTATATTTGAAAAGCTAGTCACGAGGAGGAAAAAAAAATCTAAACGTTACCCTATCATTGAATTATAAATAAATTTCGGGTGTAAGGAAAAAAGAGAAGAAGAAGGTTACTCTATCATTGAATTACATAAATTTTGCATACTTGCCGTGTTAAAACATGTTTACCGAGGTGGAAGTGGCTCTTATATAGTATCATTGGTTTCAAGTTTCAATCTATTCCAAAATGAAATATGTGATTAAAATTAATTATTAATATTAATTTCATATTAAAATTTGATTTTGATCTATACCAAAAAGAGCCAGCGTGTTTAACTCCCTCTATGACAAAATAATTTATTTTTTATATTTATTTTTAACTATAATTCTCACAATATAATATTTTGCACGTAATTCAAAATCTATTCTTACGTTTTAACCACACGATTTTTAAAAAAAATCATTATTTAAAACATTATTCTTACACAATAATGACCATCAAACTCGAATTTATTATTTCTTGATTTCACGGTTACTACTCGACATTTACAACTGTCAAAACAATTTATAAGACAGTCAGAGTTCAAAGTGTGCAAAGTATAGGTCCTTCACTGCAAATAGAAAAATGACAGGGACATAATCCTGAAGAATCTCATATTTATTTCCCAAGTCAGCAGCCACTCAGAAAGAGAGTGCAAGTCCAAGATGAGTGTTGCAGAACAAAAGTAAAACATATTTCACAGCCTTCCAGCAAAATCCCTCGCCCCAACATTTTTTGTTCTAAAGATTAATATTAGTACTACTTCTCTGTGTTCTTATTCAAAGAACGCCTTGTAAATCCGGAATAAAAGACAAAAAAAAAAAGCAGAGTCTCAGCATCTTGTTCAAAACCCAGATCAAGAATGGCTTCAAATTTGGTTTTCAGGTACTTCATGGCTTTCTTCTTAGTGAATCTTTACTTGAAAGTTGTAGCTGCAGACCTAAACTTGTCATTTTCTTTCAAGAACATTGGTAAAGACTCGGAAGAATTTGAATCACAGATTGCTATGTATGGTGATGCTAGGGTGGCCAATGATAGTATTCAAATTTCTGGTTCAGGGGTTTCTAGTTCTGGGAGGGTCATTTACAAGAAACCTGTTAAGTTGGTTGAAGGAAACCCAATAAATATGTTGTCTTTTTCTATGAATTTTGTGTTTTCCACGTCTAGTGAAAATGGGGATGGGTTGGCCTTTATTATAGTTCCTGCTAGTTTTCCTGTGGATGTTTTTGATGGTGGCTCAATGGGGCTTTTGGGGGAGAGAAAAATGAGGTTTCTTGCTGTTGAATTTGATACTTTTAAAGATGAAAAGTGGGGTGATGTCAACGGTAATCATGTTGGCATTGATATTGATAGTCTCGTGTCTGTTAAAGTGAGCAATGTTTCATCAATCAATTTGGTGCTGAATAATGCTGAAAAATTAGAGGCATGGATCGACTATGAAGCAAATTCTAAACGAATTGAGTTGAGGTTAAGTAAGTTAGGTGTCGTAAGGCCAGTTGAGCCATTTCTTTCTTATCCTATTGACTTGTCACAAATGTGGGGAAAGGAGGATGTTTTAGTGGGATTGAGTTCATCGAGTGGGAATTCATCACAAAAGTGTAACGTGCATTCGTGGAGTTTTAGGTCGAGAACTTTCCCGCATTGGATGCATTCAGAACCAGTGGACCCTGAGTCTTTTGTGGAGAAGGGATCAGAACTAAATGTTCGTAAGAGAAGTGGTTGTACCTTGAGAATCATTGCTGCGTTGATTTTTGGCACCGGATGTGGAGCATTGGGGGCATTAATTGTGTTGTTTGTTTGGACTATCTTTGCAAATAGGCGTCCTGTAGTGCCAGAGGATTATGCTGTGAAGCCAAAGGAATATGCTTTGCAGCCGAAGGTATTTGAGTACAAAAAGTTCAATGTTACTGTAGATAAGACAATGGCTGATTGTAAGTAGGTGATGGTCTTGCAGATTAGTTGGTGCGTCTTTTGTATGTAAATCCCGTTCATTTCCGTACTTGCGTGTTTTGCTTTAGTGTTCTGCTGTAATTTAATGATCAAGCATCCAAATGTAGTTATGCTATATAACCATGTTATGATCATCAAAATACAGCTTCAGATTTGGAACATGGAATGTTAACTATGAATATTTCCATTATTTACAAGATAATCCAACTTATTGGTCTAAGATTATGAATATGAATGTCATGTGACTCATTTCACTTTCTTCTTTCGTCATTTACTTGCTTTATGAAAACCTTATTCAGTTTATTCCACGAAAGTAGCCGCAGGCCACAGTCGAGGGATTTTGTTCGGTAGTCGTGTGCTCACTATCACTCGTGCAGTGCTCTCGGCCGCCTCTTTATCATGTTACCGTTGATAAGGCCCTGTTTGTTTCCTATTCTTTGGCCAAGAAAATGAAAAATATGACCGTTATTCATTATATCAAGTCATTATATTTGACTTCCTTTATCTTGTGTGGGTCCCATAACGGTTATATTTTTTATTCTCATTCTTATAAAAATGGGAATCAAACAGGGATTTCTTTACTACTATATTTAGAGAATGGTTGATTGGTTCTTGTATTGTTTCTTACATAAATTTTTTAAGTTTTTTTATTGCATTCTACATGTCAATGTGTTACAAATTTGTAATCGTATACATTGGAACTGGAAGATTTCTATCTGAGGGGTAAGTTGGCATGTTCTCTCTGTGAGAACTCAATGAAGTCACTCAAGGGAGGTAACGGTGTAAGCTGCATTTTTGAGTGTGAAACTACCTACTCTGTTGGTTTTTCAGATGTTGTGACCGCTGGTTTGGAGGACATGTAGGTTGTGGATGGAGCAAGGTCGCAAACTTTGAGCTATTGATGAGTCGATTGTGGCACAAAAGAGCATGTTGAACCGTTTCATATAAAGCTTAAGCTTTTAGGGATGAGACATTTATTTATCTAAATTTCAATCTTTTAACATTTCTCTTCACATATATTGTCTTTTTTTTTTTTTTTTTTTTTTCATCTGAAGGATGAAATATGTGTGCAATTTTCATAAATGAGTGGTACGAGACTTAAACTAGAGACGTTTGTTGGATTTGATACCATGTTGAATCATGTGGTCTGGAACGGAGTGGGGATAGAGAGAACTATATTGATATTCATTGTGCAGGAAAGTAAACAATGAGCTCAAGCAAACTGCAAAAGGAAAAGCATACCGATTCTTACATGCTTCAACTTATTATCTGCAAATCTTTGAAATTTTAACAAAATCACTGGTTGCCAAATAGGAGGCAGGTAATTTCGATGATTATATTTGGTATTGTCGTGAAAATCCCTTGAAAAATCTTGATTCTGAGCCCGAAAACAACCAAACGAATACCAATTTACTTCGACTCGACCCAAATCTCTAATCTTCACTTTGGTTGCTCCAAGAACTCTCAAACCCCACAAAGAGGAATGGATGGTGGTGGTAATAGGAAGAAGAAGAGGCAACAATGGTGGGAATCACTCCAACAAACCACCAAGCCGGCTGCCACCCTCC
>NW_019235481.1:150888-154459 GCF_002742605.1 Olea europaea var. sylvestris
TTTTTTTTTTTTTTTTTTTTTTTTTTTTTGTGTATTCGTGATACCGTCATACTTGTTTCTATACATTCGTCCATGAACAGAACAATCCTTCATTTGTTTGGAGGTATGGTTATCAAAGTTGAAAATAAGTAAATTATTAGTACTCGTTTTTAAGTTTAGTTGATGGTTTAGGCGAAATGATTAAACAATACAGTGTATTAATGCGTGATAAACTCAATTAAATGTGAATTTAATGACTTACTTAATTGCGAATCTCATTTAATACAATTTAAACTGATGTTTTATGTAGCATTTTACTAAAACTAAAAATTGAGAAAACGGACCGTTGCACAAATCTAGAAGACAAAAGGGCATGCGGAGTTTCCTTTTTAAACAGCAAAAAATGTAGAGGATAGAACATGCGTGTTCATTGTCGGGTGAGCACCAAGAAATGTCTGTGTATTATAATCTACACTGCATGCCTCCAATTCCAAAGAATCTTCTTCTTCTTCTTCTTTTTTTCCCCTGCCAAACACAACTTTTAATTACTTAATTAACTAAATAATCTTAGTAGTTAAAGTGATATTAAAGGTGCTAATAGGAGTGGCAATGTATTGAGTCTCCCTTTGTCTCGTGGGCTTCGCTTGACTCTTTCTATGAACGATTTAGGCTTGTATTAAAACGATACTTGAGATGAGACGAACTCCATTTTTTTTTAACAAGTTGCCTCGGCCCATAAGGCCCACGAGCCAAAAGATCAATTCGGCTTTACTTAGTCCATTGCCACCTTGTACTAATTATATAATGAACTGTCTATATTTGAAAAGCTAGTCACGAGGAGGAAAAAAAAATCTAAACGTTACCCTATCATTGAATTATAAATAAATTTCGGGTGTAAGGAAAAAAGAGAAGAAGAAGGTTACTCTATCATTGAATTACATAAATTTTGCATACTTGCCGTGTTAAAACATGTTTACCAAGGTGGAAGTGGCTCTTATATAGTATCATTAGTTTCAAGTTTCAATCTATACCAAAATGAAATATGTGATTAAAATTAATTGTTAATATTAATTTCATATTAAAATTTGATTTTGATCTATACCAAAAAGAGCCAGCGTGTTTAACTCCCTCTATGACAAAATAATTTATTTTTAACTATAATTCTCACAATATAATATTTTGCACGTAATTCAAAACCTATTCTCACGTTTTAACCACACGATTTTTAAAAAAAATCATTATTTAAAACATTATTCTTACACAATAATGACCATCAAACTCGAATTTATTATTTCTTGATTTCACGGTTACTACTCGACATTTACAACTGTCAAAACAATTTATAAGACAGTCAGAGTTCAAAGTGTGCAAAGTATAGGTCCTTCACTGCAAATAGAAAAATGACAGGGACATAATCCTAAAGAATCTCATATTTATTTCCCAAGTCAGCAGCCACTCAGAAAGAGAGTGCAAGTCCAAGATGAGTGTTGCAGAACAAAAGTAAAACATATTTCACAGCCTTCCAGCAAAATCCCTCGCCCCAACATTTTTTGTTCTAAAGATTAATATTAGTACTACTTCTCTGTGTTCTTATTCAAAGAACGCCTTGTAAATCCGGAATAAAAGACAAAAAAAAAAAGCAGAGTCTCAGCATCTTGTTCAAAACCCAGATCAAGAATGGCTTCAAATTTGGTTTTCAGGTACTTCATGGCTTTCTTCTTAGTGAATCTTTACTTGAAAGTTGTAGCTGCAGACCTAAACTTGTCATTTTCTTTCAAGAACATTGGTAAAGACTCGGAAGAATTTGAATCACAGATTGCTATGTATGGTGATGCTAGGGTGGCCAATGATAGTATTCAAATTTCTGGTTCAGGGGTTTCTAGTTCTGGGAGGGTCATTTACAAGAAACCTGTTAAGTTGGTTGAAGGAAACCCAATAAATATGTTGTCTTTTTCTATGAATTTTGTGTTTTCCACGTCTAGTGAAAATGGGGATGGGTTGGCCTTTATTATAGTTCCTGCTAGTTTTCCTGTGGATGTTTTTGATGGTGGCTCAATGGGGCTTTTGGGGGAGAGAAAAATGAGGTTTCTTGCTGTTGAATTTGATACTTTTAAAGATGAAAAGTGGGGTGATGTCAACGGTAATCATGTTGGCATTGATATTGATAGTCTCGTGTCTGTTAAAGTGAGCAATGTTTCATCAATCAATTTGGTGCTGAATAATGCTGAAAAATTAGAGGCATGGATCGACTATGAAGCAAATTCTAAACGAATTGAGTTGAGGTTAAGTAAGTTAGGTGTCGTAAGGCCAGTTGAGCCATTTCTTTCTTATCCTATTGACTTGTCACAAATGTGGGGAAAGGAGGATGTTTTAGTGGGATTGAGTTCATCGAGTGGGAATTCATCACAAAAGTGTAACGTGCATTCGTGGAGTTTTAGGTCGAGAACTTTCCCGCATTGGATGCATTCAGAACCAGTGGACCCTGAGTCTTTTGTGGAGAAGGGATCAGAACTAAATGTTCGTAAGAGAAGTGGTTGTACCTTGAGAATCATTGCTGCGTTGATTTTTGGCACCGGATGTGGAGCATTGGGGGCATTAATTGTGTTGTTTGTTTGGACTATCTTTGCAAATAGGCGTCCTGTAGTGCCAGAGGATTATGCTGTGAAGCCAAAGGAATATGCTTTGCAGCCGAAGGTATTTGAGTACAAAAAGTTCAATGTTACTGTAGATAAGACAATGGCTGATTGTAAGTAGGTGATGGTCTTGCAGATTAGTTGGTGCGTCTTTTGTATGTAAATCCCGTTCATTTCCGTACTTGCGTGTTTTGCTTTAGTGTTCTGCTGTAATTTAATGATCAAGCATCCAAATGTAGTTATGCTATATAACCATGTTATGATCATCAAAATACAGCTTCAGATTTGGAACATGGAATGTTAACTATGAATATTTCCATTATTTACAAGATAATCCAACTTATTGGTCTAAGATTATGAATATGAATGTCATGTGACTCATTTCACTTTCTTCTTTCGTCATTTACTTGCTTTATGAAAACCTTATTCAGTTTATTCCACGAAAGTAGCCGCAGGCCACAGTCGAGGGATTTTGTTCGGTAGTCGTGTGCTCACTATCACTCGTGCAGTGCTCTCGGCCGCCTCTTTATCATGTTACCGTTGATAAGGCCCTGTTTGTTTCCTATTCTTTGGCCAAGAAAATGAAAAATATGACCGTTATTCATTATATCAAGTCATTATATTTGACTTCCTTTATCTTGTGTGGGTCCCATAAAGGTTATATTTTTTATTCTCATTCTTATAAAAATGGGAATCAAACAGGGATTTCTTTACTACTATATTTAGAGAATGGTTGATTGGTTCTTGTATTGTTTCTTACATAAATTTTTTAAGTTTTTTTATTGCATTCTACATGTCAATGTGTTACAAATTTGTAATCGTATACATTGGAACTGGAAGATTTCTATCTGAGGGGTAAGTTGGCATGTTCTCTCTGTGAGAACTCAATGAAGTCACTCAAGGGAGGTAACGGTGTAAGCTGCATTTTTGAGTGTGAAACTACCTACTCTGTTGGTTTT
>NW_019235481.1:166641-169864 GCF_002742605.1 Olea europaea var. sylvestris
AAAAAAAAAAAAAAAAAAATGCCAAACATGAACTTCTTTAAAACTCATTTTTTCTCAAACACATTTTCAACCAAAAATTTTATGGGGGTTATATTCATCTTCAATTGTACACAAATCAAAGCTGTCAATGACAAGCTATGGCAAATGGTAATTGGTATACTAACTTGAAGAACAAAACTGAAGAAATCTCTGGTTGCTTATGATTGCACTGTTATAGATGTTCCAACTTGAAATAGATTACACTGTCGAAGAAAATATGCATTTAAATTCAAAACTATTTCATCAATCAGTGTTGCGCACAATCTTTTTCGAGGGAAGCACAACTGCAGCCACCGGATTATATTCCAGGCCACCACCTTGATCTATTATCAATCTGAGTTCATCAATATGAAGCTTCCCATGATGACCACTTATCACAGCAGTTGGAGTTTTAGACAATTCCTACCAAAAGTCAAGCAGAAAAGAGAATGTTACGAACTATTTGCTTATGTAAGATTAAGTAAAAAGTTCGACCGAGCAAACACCTCGGGAATGTCCCATACGTTCTTCCTCCCACAGAGAGCTTCGACTTTAGGGATTCTCGTGTCTTTGGCTTTCAAATAGTTTAGCTGCTCTTCGACCCCTTTACTTTTCTCCAAACCAGCATGTACAGCAACCAGTTTACAATTTTGGAACCCGTCGTTTGTCTCTATGCAAACATCGTCCTCCAGATTTCAAGAAATGCAAGTTTTCTGTTAGCTTTCACTATGCCTACTTACACTCGTCAAATATTAAATTTTAATAAATAACTGTGTCCCTTGTTAATAGTTTAAGCTTTTAAATAAAGGTAACAAGTTTAGGCTCTGCAACGACCCTATTATGAAAATTGTGCACGTGTTATGCTTTTGATAAAAATGAATTCAGCGTGAACGTGAGGATGCATGTTTGAGAAATGTGTCCCCTCCCATTTTAAATTTTCAGATGAGGTGAGGTGGTTCAGTAGAATATAAGCAAAGCAAACCATTGGTGCGCCTCAAGTTCACCCCGCAAGGCACACATCCATTGGAGAACTATACCAATTGCTTCGTGCAAAGAAAGATATAAAAAGAAAAAAGAAGCAACTAGAAGCTCACCTCTTCATGTACCCAAACCAAATCAGCAAGAAATTTCTTGTGTTCTTCAGGAACTGCCTTGATCAAATCTGCACACAAGATAATCCTATCTTAACTGTGGCATCACCAGAATTAGAAACGAATTTGCTGTTCTTTTTAAGGTGGGAAACGTTTAGAAACATTAACATATTCAAATAGAATAAAGATTAAGCCCCCGTTTGGCCTCCATTATTCAAATTTTAATGGGTTGAATAGGATTTTTTCTAATTATTTTTTTTGGGGGAGAATGAGTGGTTGAGAAGGAAGAAAATGTGTCCGGTTTACATGTAATATTATTTTATGGAAGATTTTGTGATTAAAAATTGGAGAGAGAAAAATGAAAATGAATTTAATGGGGCCAAACGGGGGCTAAATCAATTTGGCGTCAAATTACAAAGAAATCCAAACCTAATTATATACCTGAACAGTCAACTACTATTATCAAACATGATTACAAAATTACCGAAGTTATCAAGTTGCAGAATTGACATAGGAGCTAATTAACAGGGAAGCATAGAATCTTAGCAAGCAAAAGTTAAGATATAATCTATCACCATAGGAAATTTTTCGACAGCTTGAATTTGCAGCACAGATAAGAGTCATTGGGAATTCTTGATCTAACTGCAATGTGTTCAGCTCGTATAAAGAAGTGCAAACTCTATCCTATAGACTTGGCACAGAACTGTGACATTCGTCCATTTAGCACATAACCTTATTTCTCTCGATCGACAAATGGCATTAGACATGATCTGTTTTTTCTTTCTTTACCTTCATTTCCTCATGTTTGGATGTGTAGCAACCAAGCATGTGCATGTATTCATCGATAAACATACATGGTGAGTGTATGCATGCACTTGCCTAAATATTATTATGTCGATTCTCCAAATTGGTCAAATTCTGAAAATTGGGGCAAGCACGCTCTCACTCTCAGTCTAGCTCACCCTTCCCCTTCTTGCTCCTGTGTTATGATTCAATGTCATAGAGTATATTCCCATCAAGATGATACATCCCGTTCATCGTACAATGATAAACAACAATTAAAGCTTCGTATAATCGAATGTGAAAGAACACATTTACAAAAATATGACCACAGTGCATATCTGGGAAAGACTAGAAACATATTAGTGAGGCATAAAACTAAAATCAAATGAAGCAAAACTCATAAACCATCACCACACGATGCATGAGGAATCATTCGTGCTTGCCAAAACAGGAGAAAAACCACTGACTACACCATTTTCAGAGCTCAACCCAAGCAGAAAACCATAAATAGTTGAAGAAACCACAAAATAAAAGAAAAATCCCATTTGAAAAACTAGAGAATCTAATCCAACAAAATCACTCAATGCAATAACAGAGACAATACATACAATCTAATCCTGCACTCCACAAATCCAATCCAACACAATCACAATTTCCAAGATTCATATATATTAGAAACAAAAGA
Source organism: Olea europaea var. sylvestris (assembly GCF_002742605.1). NCBI lineage: Eukaryota > Viridiplantae > Streptophyta > Magnoliopsida > Lamiales > Oleaceae > Olea > Olea europaea. Next base: position 169,219 of record NW_019235481.1, read on the forward strand.
AAACATTTTCAATGCTCAACAATAACATATTCAACAAACTCCATATAGCAAAGCAAAATTTATACCAGCAGATCCATGTTGGACCCCATAGGACTCGAAAGTGGGTCGGGCATCGTAAATGGAGCCATTGTATTCAGTATTCTTAGCATGATTAAATCCAATCATTCGGCCAGCCCACCTCCTCCCCTGCAGGTGCATATTCTCATAACCCTCACCTCTGTACCACCCTTCTTTTGTCTCATTCATCTCGTACTCCTTCCAAGTCTCAGAGAAGGAAGACCCGTCCGGCGGGCTCGGAAGCAGCCCCAAGAATGCGGCGAACGCAAAATCATGGTTGCCACATAGGAAAACATGCGATTGTTTAGGGTACTTTAAGGGCAAAGAAATCAAGAAATCAATCACTTTCTTAGTGTCAGGTCCCCTGTCGCAATAATCACCCAAGAAAATGATTCGGGCTGTCTGAAAATCAGCTGGGCCAATTAGATTTTCCAGATTGGACCAAAGATTCTGCAGCTTAGTTATGTATCCATGGATGTCACCTATGCAGCACACCACTCTCGGTTTATTGGATTTCTTTTCTGCCATGTACAATATAACAGTATATTATGTGAAAAGCCTTTGCCGAAATGAAAGAGGAATCGGTTAC
>NW_019235482.1:0-2226 GCF_002742605.1 Olea europaea var. sylvestris
TCCGATCAACTTGTCAAATTTTAGCCCATTCCGACACCTTCGCGAAAAATGACAAAATTGCCCCCCGTGCGATTTTTGTTTCCAATCAACCTGTCAAATTTTAGCCAATTCGACACAGTCACGAAAAATGACGAAATAGCCCCTGACGCGATTTTTGGTTCCGATCAACCTGTCAAATTTTAGCCCATTCCTACACAGTCGTGAAAAAAATTACGAAATGGCCCCCGGCACCATTTTTTGTTTCCGATCAACCTGTCAAATTTTAGACCATTCCGACACCGTCGCGAAAAATGTCGAAATTGCCCCCGGCGAGATTTTTTTCGATCAACCTGTCAAATTTTATCCAATTTCGACACGGTTGTGAAAAATGACGAAATTACCCCCGACGAGGTTTTTGTTCCTGATCAACCAGTCAAATTTGAGCCCATTCCGACACAGTCGCGAAAAATGACGAAACCGCCCACGACGCGATTTTCGTTTCCGATCAACCTATCAAATTTGAGCCAATTCCGACCCAGTCGCGAAAAATGACGAAATTGCCCCTGGCGTGATTTTTGTTTCCGATCAACAGTCAAATTTTAGTCCATTCCGACATCGTCGCGAAAAATGACAAAATTGCCCCCCGTGCGGTTTTTGTTTCCGATCAACCTATCAAATTTTAGCCAATTCCGACACAGTCGCGAAAAATAACTAAATTGCCACCGCAGCGATTTTTGTTCCCGATCAACGTGTCAAATTTGAGCCCATTCCGACACCATTGCAAAAAATGACGAAATTGCCCCGGCGCGGCTTTTGTTTCCGATCAACCAGTCTAATTTTAACCCATTTCGACACAATTGAGAAAAATGACGAAATTGCCCCCGGCGCGATTTTTATTTTACGATCAACCTGCCAAATTTCAGCCAATTCCGGCACAGTCGCGAAAAATGACGAAATTACCCCCGGCGCGATTTTTGTTCCTGATCAACCCGTCAAATTTGAGTTCATTACGACACAGTCGCGAAAAATGACGAAATGGCCCCCGGCGCGATTTTTTGTTCCGATCAACATGTCAAATTTTAGCCCATTCCTACGCAGTTGCGAAAAATGACGAAATGGCCCCCGCGCGCGTTCTTTTGTTTCCGATCAACCTGTCAAATTTTAACCCATTTCGACACAGTCGCGAAAAATGACGAAATTGCCCCCGACGCGATTTTTGTTTCCGATCAAATAGCCAAATTTCAACCCATTCCGACACAGTCTTGAAAAATGACGAAATTGCCCCCGACGTGGTTTTTGTTTCCAATCCACCAATCAAATTTTAGCCGATTCCGACACTGTCGCGAAAAATGTCCAAATTGCCCCCGGCGCGATTTTTGTTTCCGTTCAACCGGTCAAATTTTAGCCAACTTCGACGCAGTTGCGAAAAATGACGAAATTATCCCCGGCGCGATTTTTGTTCACGATCAACCTGTCAAATTTTAGCCCATTCCGGCACAGTCGCGAAAAATGACGAAATTGCCCGCGGCGCGATTTTTGTTTCCGATCAACCTGTCAAATTTTAGCCAATTCCGACACAGTCGCGAAAAATGAAGAAATTGTCGTCGGCTAGGTTTTTGTTACCGATCCAACAGTGAAATTCTAGCCCATTCCGACATCGTCGCGAAATATGACGAAATTGCCCTCGACGCGGTTTTTGTTTCCGATCGACCGGTCAAATTTTAGCAAATTCCGACACTGTTGCGAAAAATGACGAAATTGCCCCCGACGCGGTTTTTGTCTCCGATCCCCTTGTCAAATTTTAGCCCATTCCGACACCGTCGCGAAAAATGACAAAATTGCCCCCCGTGCGATTTTTGTTTCCGATCAAGCTGTCAAATTTTAGCCAATTCCGACACAGTAGCGAAAAATGACGAAATTGCCCCTGGCGCGATTTTTGGTTCCGATCAACCTGTCAAATTTGAGCCCATTCCACACAATCGCGAAAAATGACGAAATGGCCCCCGGCGCGATTTTTTGTTTCCGATCAACCTGTCAAATTTTAGCCCATTCCGACACCTTCGCGAAAAATGTCGAAATTGCCCACGGAGAGATTTTTTTTCGATCAACCTGTCAAATTTTAGCCAATTCCGACACGGTTGTGAAAAATGACGAAATTACCCCTGGCGCGATTTTTGTTCCTGATCAACCAGTCAAATTTGAGCCCATTCCGACACAGTCGCGAAAAATGACGAAATCGCCCACGGC
>NW_019235483.1:0-2226 GCF_002742605.1 Olea europaea var. sylvestris
ACGCTCAATTCTTCGTACGCCGACAATCCAAGCGTTCCAAATTTGCAAGTGCTCACTCTTTCGAAAAATGGTCGAAATCCCTCGTACGTCATGAGGAAGTTGTGAGTTCAGTCCAAAACGGTCGCTACATTTTCAAAAAGTACTTACGGTCCCAAAACGGACACCATGTACAAAGGTTACGCTCAATTCTTCGTACGCTGACAATCCAAGCGTTCCAAATGTGCAAGTGCTTATTCTTTCGAAAAATGGCCGAAATCCCTCTTTCGTCACGACGAACTGGTGAGTTTAATCCAAAACGGTCGCTACATTTTCAAAAATTACTTTTTGGCCCAAAAACGGACACCGTGTGCAAAAGTTACGATCAATTCTTGGTACGCCGACAATCCAAGCTTTCCAAATATGCAAGTGCTCACAATATCGAAAAATGACCAAAATCCCTCATACGTCACGACGAAGTGGTGAGTTAAATCCAAAACGGTCGCTACATTTCCAAAAAGTACTTACGGGCCCAAAACGGACACCGTGTACAAAAGTTACGCTCAATTCTTCGTACGCCGACTATCCAAGCATTCCAAATATAAAAGTGCTCATTCTTTCGAAAAATGGCCGAAATCCCTCGAACGTCACGACGAAGTTGTGAGTTCAATCCAAAAAGGTCGCTACATTTCCAAAAAGTACTTACGGGCCCAAAACGGACACCGTGTACAAAAGTTACGCTCAATTCTTCGTACGCCGACAATCCAAGCGTTCCAAATATGCAAGTGCTCACACTTTCGAAAAATGGCCAAAATCCCTCATACGTCACGACGAAGTGGTGAGTTCAATCCCAAACGGTCGCTACAGTTCCAAAAAGTACTTATGGTCCTAAAACGGACACCATGTGCAAAAGTTACGCTCAATTCTTCGTACGCCGACAATCCAAGCGTTCCAAATTTCCAAGTGCTTATTCTTTCGAAAAATGGCTGAAATCCCTCTTTCGTCATGATGAAGTGGTGAGTTCAATCCAAAACGATCGCTACATTTCCAAAAAGGACTTACGGGCCCAAAACGGACACCGGGTGCAAAAGTTACGCTCAATTCTTCGTACGCCGGGAATCCAAGCGTTCCAAATATGCAGGTGCTCACTCTTTCGAAAAATGGCCGAAATCCCTCTTACGTCACGACGAAGTTGTGAGTTCAATCCAAAACGATCGCTACATTTCCAAAAAGGACTTACGGGACGAAGTGGTGAGTTCAATCCAAAACGATCGCTACATTTCCAAAAAGGACTTACGGGACGAAGTGGTGAGTTCAATCCAAAACGGTCGCTACATTTCCAAAAAGTACTTATGGTCCCAAAACGGACACCGTGTGCAAAAGTTACGCTGAATTCTTCGTATGCTGACACTCCAAGCGTTCCAAATATGCAAGTGCTCACACTATCTAAAAATGGCCGAAATCCCTCTTACGTCACGACGAAGTTGTGAGTTCAATCCAAAACGGTCGCTACATTTCCAAAAAGGACTTACGGGCCCAAAACGGACACCGGGTGCAAAAGTAACGCTCAATTCTTCGTACGCCTACAATCCAAGCGTTCCAAATATGCAAGTGCTCACTCTTTTGAAAAATGGCCGAAATTCCTCATACGTCACTACGAAGTGGTGAGTTCAATCCAAAACGATCGCTACATTTCCCAAAAGGACTTACGGGCTAATAACGGACACCGGGTGCAAAAGTTATGCTCAATTCTTCGTACGCCGACAATCCAAGCGTTCCAAATTTGCAAGTGCTCACTCTTTCGAAAAATGGCCGAAATCCCTCGTACGTCATGAGGAAGTTGTGAGTTCAGTCCAAAACGGTCGCTACATTTCCAAAAAGTACTTACGGTCCCAAAACGGACACCATGTACAAAGGTTACGCTCAATTCTTCGTACGCCGACAATCCAAGCGTTCCAAATGTGCAAGTGCTTATTCTTTCGAAAAATGGCCGAAATCCCTCTTTCGTCACGACGAAGTGTTGAGTTTAATCCAAAACGGTCGCTACATTTTCAAAAATTACTTTTTGGCCCAAAACGGACACCGTGTGCAAAAGTTACGCTCAATTCTTCGTACGCCGACGATCCAAGCGTTCCAAATATGTAAGTGCTCACTCTTTCAAAAAATAGCCGAAATCCCTCATACGTCATGATGAAGTGGTGAGTTCAATCCAAAACGGTCGCTACATTTCCAAAAAGGACTTACGGGCCC
>NW_019235484.1:0-2225 GCF_002742605.1 Olea europaea var. sylvestris
GTTAAATCCAAAACGGTTGCTACATTTCCAAAAAGGTCTTACGGGCCCAAAATGGACACCTGGTGCAAAAGTTACGCTCAATTTTTCGTACGCCGACAATCCACGCGTTCCAAATATGCAAGTGCTCACACTTTTGAGAAATGGCCAAAATCCCTCATACATCACGATGAAGTGGCGAGTTCAATCCAAAACGGTCGCTACATTTCCAAAAAGTACTTACGGGCCCAAAATGGACACCGTGTGCAAAAGTTACGCTCAATTATTCGTACGCCGACAATCCAAACGTTCCAAATATGCAAGTGCTCATTCTTTCGAAAAATTGCTGAAATCCCTCATACGTCACGACGAAGTTGTGAGTTAAATCAAAAACGGTTGCTACACTTCCAAAAAGGTCTTACGGGCCCAAAACGGACACCTGGTGCAAAAGTTACGCTCAATTCTTCGTACGCCGACAATCCAAGCGTTCCAAATACACAAGTGCTCACACTTTCAAAAAATTACCGAAATCCCTCATACGTCACGACGAAGTGGTGAGTTCAATCTAAAACGGTCGCTACATTTCCAAAAAGTACTTATGGGCCCAAAACGGACACCGTGTGCAAAAGTTACGCTCAATTCTTCGTACGCCGACAATCCAAGCGTTCCAAATACACAAGTGCTCACACTTTCAAAAAATTACCGAAATCCCTCATACGTCACGACGAAGTGGTGAGTTCAATCTAAAACGGTCGCTACATTTCCAAAAAGTACTTATGGGCCCAAAACGGACACCGTGTGCAAAAGTTACGCTCAATTCTTCGTACGCCGACAATCCAAGCGTTCCAAATACACAAGTGCTCACACTTTCAAAAAATTACCGAAATCCCTCATACGTCACGACGAAGTGGTGAGTTCAATCCAAAACGGTCGCTACATTTCCAAAAAGGATTTACGGGCCCAAAACGGACACCGGGTGCAAAAGTTACGCTCAATTCTTCGTACGCCGACAATCCAAGCGTTCCAAATACACAAGTGCTCACACTTTCAAAAAATGACCGAAATCCCTCATACGTCACGACGAAGTGGTGAGTTCAATCCAAAACGGTTGCTACATTTCCAAAAAGTACTTACGGGCCCAAAACGGACATCGTGTGCAAAAGTTATGCTCAATTCTTCGTACGCCGACAATCCAAATGTTCCAAATATACAAGTGCTCACACTTTCGAAAAATGGCCAAAATCCCTAATACCTCACGATGAAGTGGTGAGTTCAATCCAAAACGGTCGCTACATTTCCAAAAAGTACTTATGGTCCTAAAACGGACACCGGGTGCAAAAGTTGCGCTCAATTCTTCGTACGTCGACAATCCAGGCGTTCCAAATATGCAAGTGCTCATTCTTTCTAAAAATGGCCGAAATCTCTCGTATGTCACGATGAAGTGGTGAGTTCAATCTAAAACAGTAGCTAAATTTCCAAAAAGTACTTATGGTCCCAAAACGGACACCGGGTGCGAAAGTTACGCTCAATTCTTCGTACGCCGACAATCCAAGCGTTCCAAATATGCAAATGCTCATTTTTTCGAAAAATGGCTGAAATCCCTCATACGTCACAATGAAGTTGTGAGTTCAATCCGAAACGGTCGCTACATTTCCAAAAAGTACTTACGAGCCCAAAACCGACACCGTGTGCAAAAGTTATGCTCAATTCTTCGTACGCCGACAATCCAAACGTTCCAAATATACAAGCGCTCACACTTTAGAAAAATGGTGAAAATCCCTAGTTCCTCACGACGAAGTGGTGAGTTCAATCCAAAACGGTCGCTACATTTCCAAAAAGTACTTATGGTCCTAAAACGGACAACGGGTGCGAAAGTTACGCTCAATTCTTCGTACGCCGACAATCCAAGCGTTCCAAATATGTAAGTGCTATTTTTCTCGAAAAATGGCTGAAATCCCTCATACGTCACGATGAAGTTGTGAGTTAAATCCAAAACGGTTGCTTCATTTCCAAAAAGGACTTACGACCCCAAATTGGACAACGGGTGCAAAAGTTACGCTCAATTCTTCGTACGCCGACAATCGAAGCGTTCCAAATATGCAAGTGCTCACACTTTGGAAAAATGGCCAAAATCCCTCATACGTCACGACGAAGTGGTGAGTTCAGTCCAAAACGGTCGTTACATTTCCAAAAAGTACTTACGGGCCCAAAACGGACACCGTGTGCAAAAGTTACGCTCAATTCTTCGT
>NW_019235485.1:0-2225 GCF_002742605.1 Olea europaea var. sylvestris
CATGATAACATTGGGTTTATTCGTCTTTAGCGAAATGCTAGTCTAATATGATTGGAATCGAGCCAAAGAAAAGGGGTTTTTGATTTCATGATAATATTGGATTTGTACATTTTTGGCAAATTGCTTGTCTAATTCGATTGGAATCGAGCCAATGATATGTTGTTTTTGATTTAATGATAACTTCGGGCTTGTTCGTTTTTCTCGAATTAGTAGTTTAATTCGATTGGAATCGAGCCAATAAAAAGTGATTTTTAATTTCATGATAACTTTGGATTTGTTCATTTTTTGTGAAATAATAGTCTAATTCGATAGGAATCAAGCCAATGAAAAGTGGTTTTTGATTTCGTGATAACTTCGGGTTTGATCGTTTTCGGCAAATTGCTAGCCTATTTAGATTGGAATCAAGCCAATGAAAAGTGGTTTTGATTTCATGATAACTTCAGGTTTTTTCATTTTTGGGAAATTGTTTGTGCAATTCGATTAGAATCGAGCCAATGAAAAGTGGCTTTCAATTTCATGATAACATTGGGTTTGTTCATCTTTGGCAAATTGCTTGTCTAATTTTGTTAGAATCGAGCCAATGAAAAGTGGTTTGGATTTCATGATAACTTCGGGTTTGTTCGTTTTTGGCTAATTGCTTGTCTAATTCGATTGGAATCTAGCCAATGAAAAGTGGCTTTCAATTTCATGATAACTTCTAGTTTGTTCGTTTTAGGGGAGTTGCTAGTCCAATTCGTATGGATTCAAGCCAATGAAAAGTAGTTTTTGATTTCATGATAACTTCAGGTTTGATCATTTTCGGCTAATTGCTAGTCTAATTGGATTGGAATTAAGTTAAAGAAAAGTTGTTTTAATTTCATGATAACATCAGGTTTGTTCATTTTTAGCGAATCCCTGGTCTAATTCGATTGGAATCGAGCCAATTAAAAGTGGTTTTTGATTTTATGATAACATCGGGTTTGTTCGTCTTTGGCAAATTGCTAGTCTAATTCGATTGGAATAGAGCCAATGAAAAGTGGTTTTGATTTCATGATAACTTCGGGTTTGTTAGTTTTTGGCAAATTGCTTGTCGAATTCGATTGGAATCGAGCAATTGAAAAGTGGCCTTTGATTTCATGATAACTTCGGGTTTATTCCTTTTAGGCGAGTTACCAGTCTAATTCAATTGGAATTGAGCTAATGTAAAGTAGTTTTTGATTTCATGGTAACTTCGGGTTTGATGGTTTTTAGCTAGTTGCTAGTCTAATTGGATTGGACTTGAGCTAATGAAAAGTGGTTTTGATTTCATGATAACTTTGGGTTTGCTCATTTTTGACGAATTGCTAGTGTAATTCGATTGGAATCGAGTCAATGAAATGTGGCTTTCGATTTTTTCATAACATCCGGTTTGTTCATTTTTGGAGAAATGCCAGTCTAATTCGATTGGAATCAAGCCAATGAAAAGCAGTTTAATTTCATGATAACATCGGGTTTGTTCGTCTTCGGCAAATTGCTAATCTAATTCCATTGGAATCAAGGCAATGAAAAGTAGTTTTTGATTTCATGATAACTTCGGATTTGTTCGTTTTTGGCAAATTGCGAATCTAATTCAATCAAAATTGATCCAATGTAAAGTTGTTTCTAATTTCATGATAACTTCGAGTTTGTTCATTTTTGGCGAAATGCTAGTCTAATTCGATTGGAATCGAGCCAAAGAAAAGTGGTTTTGATTTCATGATAACTTCGGGTTCGTTCATTTTTGGCGAATTGCTAGTCTAATTCGATTGGAATCGAGCTAATGAAAAGTGGCTTTCGATTTCATGATAACTTCAGGTTTGTTCGTTTTAGGCGAGTTGCTAGTCTAATTCGATTGGAATCGAGCCGATGAAAAGTGGTTTTGATTTCATGATAACTTCGGGTTTGTTCATTTTTGGCGAATTAGTAGTCTAATTCGGCTGTAATTGAGCCAATTAAAAGTGGCTTTCGATTTTATAATAACTTCGGGTTTGTTCCTATTAGGCGAGTTGCTAGTCTAATTCGATTGGAATCGAGCAAATGAGAAGTGGTTTTTGATTTCCTTATAATTTCGGGTTTGATGGTTTTCAGCTAGTTTCAAGTCTGATTCGATTGGAATTGAGCTAATGAAAAGTGGTTTTGATTTCTTGATAACTTCAAGTTTGTTCGTTTTTTGGCAAATTGTCAGTCTAATTCCATTGGAATCGAGCCAATGCAAAGTGGCTTTCGAT
>NW_019235486.1:0-2225 GCF_002742605.1 Olea europaea var. sylvestris
TTGATCATTTTCGAAAATTGCTAGTCTAATTCGATTGGAATCGAGCCAATGAAAAGTGGTTTTGATTTCATGATAACTTCGGAATTGATCATTTTCGAAAATTGCTATTCTAATTCGATTGGTATTGAGCCAATGAAAAGTGGTTTTCGATTTAATGAAAACTTCGAGTTTGATCATTTTCGGCAAGTTGCTAGTCTAATTCGATTGGAAACAAGCCAATGAAAGTTGGTTTTTTATTTGATGTTACCTTCGGGTTGGTTTGTTTTTATCAAATTGCTAGTCTAATTCGATTGGAATTGAGCCAATGAAAAGTTGTTTTTGATTTCATGATGACTTCAGGTTTGATCCTTTTCGACAAATTGCTAGTCTAATTTGATTGGAATCGAGCCAATGAAAAGTGGTTTTTGATTTCATTATAACTTCTAGTTTGTTCATTTTTGACGAATTGCTAGCCTAATTCGATTGGAATCGAGCCAATGAAAAGTGGTTTTTGTTTTCATGATAACATCGGGTTTGTTCATTTTCGACAAATTGTAAGTCTAATTCGATTGGAATGGAGCCAATGAAAAGTGGTTTCTAATTTCATGAAAACTTCGGGTTTGTTTATTTTTGACGAATTACTAGTCCAATTCGTTTGGAATCGAGCCAATTAAAAGTGGTTTTGATTTCTGGATAACTTGGCATTTATTCCTTTTTGGCGAATTGCTAGTCTAATTCGATTGGAATCGAGCCAATGAAAAGTGGTTTTTGATTTCCTGAACCCTTCGGGTTTGGTCAATTTTGGCGAATTACTAGTCTAATTCGATTGGAATTGAGCAAAAGAAAAGTGGTTTTTTATTTCACTATAACTCCGGGTTCGTTCTTTTTTGACGAATTGCTAGTCTAATTCGATTGGAATCGAGCCAATGAAAAGTAGTTTTTGATTACATGACAACTTCGAGTTTGTTTATTTTTGGGGAATTGCTCGTCTAATTCGACTGGAATCGAGCCAATGAAAAGTGGTTTTTGATTTCATGATGACTTCGGGTTTGTTCATTTTTGGCGAAATGCTAGTTTAATTCGATTCGAATTGAATCAATGAAAAGTACTTTTTGATTTCATGATAAGTTCGTGTTTGTTCATTTTTGGCGAAATGCTAGTCTAATTCGATTGGAATCGAGCCAATGAAAAGTGGTTTTTGGTTTCATGATAACTTCGTGTTTGATCATTTTCGACAAATTGCTAGTCCAATTCTATTGGAATCGAGCCAATGAAAAGTGATTTTTGATTTTATGATGACTTAGGGTTTTTTTTTGTTTTTGGCGAATTGCTAGTCTAATTCGCTTGGAACCGAATCAATGAAAAGTAGTTTTTGATTTCACGATAACTTCGTGTTTGTTCATTTTTGGCGAAATGCTTGTCTAATTCAATTGAAATCGAGCCAATGAAAAGTAGTTTTTGATTTCATGATAACTTCAGGTTTGATCATTTTCGGCGAATTGCTAGTCCAATTCAATTTGAATCGAGCCAATGAAAAGTGGTTTTTGATTTCATGATGACGTCGGGTCTGTTTGTTTTTGGCAAATTTTTAGTCTAATTCGATTGGAATCGAGCCAATGAAAAGTGATTTTTTATTTCATGATGACTTCGGGTTTGTTTGTTTTTTGCGAATTGCAAGTCTAATTCGATTGGAATCGAGCCAATGAAAAGTAGTTTTTGATTTCATGATAACTTCGGGTTTGTTCGTTTTCTACTAACTGCAAGTCTAATTCGATTGGAATCGAGCCAATGAAAAGTAGTTTTTGATTTCATGATAACTTTGGATTTGTTCGTTTTTGACGAATTCCTAGTCTAATTCGATCGAAATCGAGCCAATGAAAAGTGGTTTTCGATTTCATGATAAGTTCGAGTTTGATTGTTTCCGGCAAATTGCTAGTCTAATTCGATTGGAATCGAGCCAACGAAAAGGGGTTTTTGATTTCATGATAACATTGGGTTTGTTCGTTTTTGGTGAATAGCTAGTCTAATTCAATTGGAATCGAGCCAATGAAAAGTGGTTTCGATTTCATGATAACTTCGAATTTGATCATTTTCGGAAATTGCTAGTCTAATTCGATTGAAATCGAGCCAGTTCAAAATGGTTTTCATTTCATGATAACTTCGGATTTGATCATTTTAAAAAATTGCTATTCTAATTCGATTGGTATCGAGCCAATGAAAAGTGGCTTTTGATTTCATGATAACTT
>NW_019235487.1:0-2225 GCF_002742605.1 Olea europaea var. sylvestris
ATGTCGTGTAGTGGTAGCAATAGTAAGGGGTCGAGCACTAGCGACAGTAGCACCCTCTCTAGGTCAGGCTCAAATGTTAAGCATAGTCCCGAGGATCTAGGTATGTCTATCGTTCCCATGGCTATCCCTAACGGCTCGAGTACTGAGAGCGAGACTACCTTAACTTATCCTAACGAGCCCACCAAATATAAGGAGCACGTTATTATTAAGATAGCTAGGCAGTTTGGGGTTATGCCAACGTGTGATGTCAAAGCCCCAGGTCCTACTGAAACCTTATTAGGAGCTCGAGAAGGAGAGATAAACTTTTTCAGAGATGCTCTTAAGGCCGAGCTGAGGTGGCTGCTCCATCCTTTCTTCATCCATTTCTTGACATCCTATTATTTATGCCCAAGTCAACTAGCCCCGAATGGTTGGAGGATGTTGGTATACTTTTTTTATATTGTGTAGGTGCCTCAAGTTTAAGGATGGTCTTCGATATGAAGTACTCTCTGGGGTTTAACTGTTTTGTGTACTTGTCAACAAAAGGAGGATTTAGGACACCAGAAGCCTCGAGCTCTCTTCGGAGATGGAAGGAGCGGTTTTTTTTTTGTGAAACCCCAAGATCCCGACCATCCATTCAGCCCGAAGTGGGAAATACTGATAAAGATAGATTTAATGAGGACATGCTTACTTTGAGGTTTTAGAAAGGGATAGATTGAGGTTAGTGAACCACGACCCTCTTGCAGATAAGATGGATTACTTGCTCGAGGACGACACCCTCGACCTTGCTAAAGTGAAAGGCCTAGAGGGTATGGAATCTTTATAGCTTTGTGTTTTTATGTCGATGTCTTGACCTATAGATCGAGCTAATGCCTTTACTTTTTTGTTTGGAGAACTAGAGATGTCTTTTGACCCATCCAGCTTGCTTGCGAATGTGTACCACAGGGCCAAAGGGCCCAAGCCTAAGCCCCAACCTTAGGGCAAAGGGAAGAAGAGGGTAAGAGAGGTGATGCCAAACGTTCCCCCGAGTATGGTGGGCCAGGCCTCGACGTCAAAGAGCCCGACCCCAACCCCTCAGCCTACGCAAAAAAAAAGCTCGGGCTTCTACACCTCGGGCCCTGAATGCAGCGATGATTACCTCGAGCCTATTTCCACGAGCGCACTCAAAGATTATTTCGAGTGTGCATTAATAAAGGAGCTCGTGGACAAGTATGAGAAAGAAGTCGCACTTCATGAGGGAGTTAAGGCCCTTGAAATTTTAACTTTGCGGGTATGAACTTTATCTGTCCTTATCCTTTGTTTACGATCTTTTGTACTCAAGCTAATATCTTCCTAATTCTTTTATGCAGTCCTTAAGCGTGGCCAGGGGCCTGACCCTGAATGGTATTAATATCTCTGAAGGTTTGAAGAGCTCGAGGGTGAAAAAGAGCGTACAAAGAAACGGGCCCTCGAGCTGGAGGCGGCTCTTGAGGTCACAAGGGCAGATCTCCGAAGGGCGCGAGAGGAGATCGGAGTAGCTAAGGACGAGGGGGAGGAAGCGAAGCTCGAGCTTCTTCAATCGCAGAAGAACTTCGAGAATGAGCTGGTGAAAGTTCGAGAAGAGACTCGGGCTTAAGCAATCGAGGACTTTAAAGAACCAGATGAGTCAAGACCTTGCTTGGCTAGTAGGGGTCGGGGTCCTACCACTACGGGCTAAGGCTTGCTCGATCGTACCTCAGAACCAAACTCCCCGAGGATCTGAAGCCCGTAGCCAAGGATTTGAAGATAGTGAATGAGCTCGCTCGAGCTTTCAGCTTCAGAGGTTGGCGATGACGATGACGATGGTGGTAGGGATGGTGACGAGGCCGGGACTGGTAATCAGGACGATGTTAAGATTGTTGACATAGATTAGGTTCCTCCGACCCCGAGATTTGAATTTTTGTTCGTGAAATGTTTACATTGCCCAATGTGGCCTCTTGCTTCTTTTGATTTCTTAATGCTAAGTATATTGCCCGAACTGGGCTTTTTGTTATCAGTTCATGCGTTTTATTTTTTGCTATGAGATCGTGAGCAGATTTTGTGTTCGTGTGTAAACACCATGATTTCGAATTCGAGCTGTTACAATTGTTAAGAGTTCGATCGTTAATATAGATCGCATGTTACAACCAATTAGCTCGAATGTTGACGTCCATAGCCCGAGTGTATGTAAGAGTTTGAATATCTTAACAATACTAATCGTTGACACTATGGAGAGATCGATCCTTTTA
>NW_019235488.1:0-2225 GCF_002742605.1 Olea europaea var. sylvestris
ATGTTGTCATAATGTGCATTTCCATTCTGGGTAAATCTTTCCATATTATGAATATTTCATAAATTTACCTGTTCAGCGACATCTTGTGTGAGTTCTCCAAGTAGTGCACGCATGGTTCGAGGACTCAACTCTGTCATTGGTTCGTAACGACTGTGACTGCTCTGACTCTGTCCCTCTGTTCGTGGAGAGCTATGCTGCTCCCCATATCGTTCGATCACAAACTAGACTCCTCCCTGACTCGTTACTTCCTTATCAGATTTGTAAGGCATATTATTTCACCTTTTGTATTTTCAACACCAAACACCAAGGTCCCACCGGGCATGCCAAATTGTTTCGCGCGGGTAATCGCTAATAATTAAAAAGGGATCAGACGATTGTATAAGGAACAAACCTCTTGAGACAAAGTCCCAAAAAGGGGTGTTTTATTGGTGATGATTTACAATTGGAACTACACAAAATGCCTCCAAGGAGCGGAAGCACACTAGTACTGAAAGAAATGTTTAAGCTTAAACTAAGAAATTGAAATTACATATTCTCTGTTTGAGAGTGTTTGATTCGGGGTCCTTTCTCTCTATGTCTTCTCTTCCTTTTATATTCCCTTGATGATTTCTTGTGACAAACCGCTTGAAAATTGCTTGATTACTTTATAACTACCCACTCTCCTTATGGTAGCTAACTTGTCGTGGAACTGCCGTCTCTAACTGCTGCCACTACTCTTCGTCGTTCAACTGCCTTCAACTGGGTTCCTTGAATCGTGGAATGTGATAAGGTTACTCAATAACTGCTTCAATAACTATATTTATGGATAACCATAACATTTTATGTTTGCTAAGATCCTGGGCGATTCGAAGGTATGGGCGAGAACAGGGTCATCGCTCTGGGCGATTGTAAAGCACTCCATTCGCTCAGATCTTGGACGTCTTGCAAGTTTGGGCGATGATGTTACTGTGTTCGTGGGCTTTCACTGTATTTATCAATAACCCTGTCTGGGTCTTTATCCTGAATTGCCCAATTAGGCTTCATTCTTTGGGCTATTTGATTTGGGAATTCCTCAATTGAGCTTCATTCCTTGGGCTGCACTTTTAGTGTGTCAACAAAATGTACCATAACTTTTTAAGGGAGAATTTAATTAAAATATTTATAGAACTTCTCAAACAGCTATCTCCTACTGTGAGAAAACATGACACCTACCTTGATGTAGTTAATTAAAAAATGAAAAAAAAAAGAGGTGAAAAAATTAGAGTATATATTAAGAACTAAGGCAAGAAAAAAGGAAAAGCTCATGCAAATCTCTCAATCATAATATAGCATTGAAAATGACTAGTGTATCACGTAAATGGCAATTATATGCCTCACGGCCCTCATTGAACCTACTACAACTTACTCACCCATTGTAAGAAAAACTTGAATTCTCCGGATTACATGAAAATAAGGACATTTATATCACCTATTTAAAACTTAATCAACTCAAATATTGCTGTCAAATGTATCAAAAATCATGCAACTTGTTAGTGTTGTGATCAAAACATTCTTCATTCTGGTCCGTCATTCTTGTCACATTTTGTAACAGTCGAAGGAGCTCCGATACTCACAGGGCTCGAACAAAATATCATGAGTAATACAACTTACTGTGGCTTAGACAAATAAAGAATCCACGAGCAATTGGGTGTTGGACACGACCATGGATTTGCAATGAAGGTGAGCTTCCACTAAGAATCAGAAGGCTTTGTTGTAGAAATCGATGTGTGGGCATTACATCTGATGTTAACAACTGTAGATTGTGTGGGATTAAGTGTCCATTCAATTGGCAATGCTGTCGAGGCCTATGCATAGACATAAATGTCAATCCATTCCATTGTGGGAGTTGTGAGCATAGATGTAGATTCCCTAGCTTTTGCTTCTATGGAATGTGTGGATATGGTTAACCATTGCCTCCTTTTCCTTTTCCTCCAATACCACCATTTTCCCTTACGCCTTTTCCTCCACGACCCTTTCCCCCGAAGCCTATCCCTCCAAAACCATTTCCGCCGAAGTCATTTCCACTGAGACCATGGCTTAAACCTCCTAGAGGCAGTCAGCCTCTACCAATGGCTCGATGATTTGTGCATTATTGCAATCATTGTGCTCAAAATCATTATATTTCTTACTTTTCCATTGCAAGTTGTGAGTTTGGCAGTGACATAGCCATCGAATGATTTAAAAAAAGAAAAAATAATAATAATAAT
>NW_019235489.1:0-2225 GCF_002742605.1 Olea europaea var. sylvestris
CTTTTGCACACGGTTTCCGTTTTGGATTAAACTCACCACTTCATCATGACGTATGAAGGATTTCAGCCATTTATCGAAAGAATAAGCACTTGCATATTTGGAACGCTTTGATTGTCGGCGTACGACGAATTGAGCGTAACTTTTGCACACGGTGTCCGTTTTGGGCCCATAAGTACATTTTGGAAATGTAACGACCGTTTTGGATTGAACTCACCACTTCGTCATGACGTACGAGGGATTTTGGCCATTTTTGAAAGAATGAGCTCTTGCATATTTTGAACGCTTGGAGAGTCGGCGGAAGAAGAATTGATCATAGCTTTTGCATACGAAATCCGTTTTGGGCCCATAAGTACTTTGCAGAAATGTAGCGATCGTTTCGAATTGAAGTCACGACTTAGTCGTGACGTGCGGGGGATTTTGGCCATTTCTCGAAATAATGACCACTTGCATATTTGGAACGCTTGGAGAGTCGGCGTAAGAAAAATTGAGCTTAACTTTTGCACGCGTTGTCCTTTTTGGACCCATAAGTACTTTTTGGAAATGTAGCGACCGTTTTGGATTGAACTCACCGCTTTGTCGTGATGTACGATGGATTTCGGCCATTTTTCGAAAGAATGAGCACTTGCATATTTGGAACGCTTGGAGAGTCGGCGGACGAAGAATTGAGCGTAACTTTTGCACATGGTGTCCGTTTTGGGCTAAAAAGAACTTTTTGGAAATGTAGCGACCATTTCGGATTGAACTCACCACTTCATCGTAACGTATGAGGGATTTCGGCCATTTTTCGAAAGAATGAGCACCTGTATATTTGGAACGCTTTGATTGTCGACGGATGAAGGATTGAGCGTAACTTTGCACATGGTCTCCATTTTGGGCCAATAAGAACTTTTTAGAAATGTAGCGACCGTTCCGGATTGAACTCACCACTTCGTCATGATGTATGAGGGATTTCTGCCATTTTTCGACAGAATGAGCACTTGCATATTTGGAACGCCTTGATAGGCGGCGTACGAAGAATTGAGTGTAACTTTTGTACACGGTGTCCGTTTTGGGCCCATAAGTACATTTTGGAAATGTAACGACCGTTTTGGATTGAACTCACCACTTCGTCGTGACGTATGAGGGATTTTGGCCTTTTTTGAAAGAATGAGCTCTTGCATATTTAGAACGCTTGGAGAGTCGGCGGACGAAGAATTGAGCGTAACTTTTGCACACGGCATCCATTTTGGGCCCATAAGTACTTTGCAGAAATGTAGCGATCGTTTCGAATTGAAGTCACGACTTCGTCGTGACGTACGGGGGATTTTGGCCATTTTTCAAAATAATGACCACTTGCATATTGGAACGCTTGGAGGGTCGGCGTAAGAAAAATTGAGCGTAACTTTTGCACGCGTTGTCCTTTTTGGACCCATAAGTACTTTTTGGAAATGTAGCGACCGTTTTGGATTGAACTTACCGCTTTGTCATGATGTATGAGGGATTTTGGCCATTTTTCGAAAGAATGAGCACTTGCATATTTGGAATGCTTGGAGAGTCGGCGGACGAAGAATTTAAGCGTAACTTTTGCACACGGTGTCCGTTTTGGGCCAAAAAGAACTTTTTGGAAATGTAGCGACCGTTTCGGATTGAGCTCACCACTTCAACGTAACGTATGAGGGATTTCGGCCATTTTTCGAAAGAATGAGCGCCTGTATATTTGGAATGCTTGGATTATCGACGTACGAAGGATTGAGCGTAACTTTGCACATGGTCTCCGTTTTGGGCCAATAAGAACTTTTTAGAAATGTAGCGACCGTTCTGGATTGAACTCACCACTTCGTCATGATATATGAGGGATTTCGGCCATTTTTCGACAGAATGAGCACTTGCATATTTGGAACGCCTTGATAGGCGGTGTACGAAGAATTGAGCATAACTTTTGCACACGGTGTCCGTTATGGGCCCATAAGTACATTTTGGAAATGTAACGACCGTTTTGGATTGAACTCACCACTTCGTCGTGACGTACGAGGGATTTTTGCCTTTTTTGAAAGAATGAGCTCTTGCATATTTAGAATGCTTGGAGTCGACGGACGAAGAATTGAGCGTAACTTTTGCACACGGCATCCGTTTTGGGCCCTTAAGTACTTTGCTGAAATGTAGCGATCGTTTCGAATTGAAGTCACGACTTCGTCGTGACGTACAGGGGATTTCGGCCATTTTTCGAAATAATGACCACTTGCATA
>NW_019235490.1:0-2225 GCF_002742605.1 Olea europaea var. sylvestris
TTCCGACACCGTCGCAAAAAATGACGAAATTGCCCCTGGCGCGATTTTTGTTTCCGATCAACCTGTCAAATTTTAGCCAATTCAGACACAGGCGCGAAAAATGACGAAATTACCCCCGGCACGATTTTTGTTCCCGATCAACCGGTCAAATTTGAGCACATTCCGACACAGTCGCGAAAAATGACGAAATTGACCACGGTGCGATTTTCGTTTCCGATCAACCTGTCAAATTTCGGTCCATTCCAACACAGTCGAAAAAAATGACGAAATTGACCCCGGCGCGATTTTTGTTTCCGATCAACCTGTCAAATTTTAGCCAATTCCGACACAGGCGCGAAAAATGACGAAATTGCCCCTGGCGCGGTTTTTGTTCCCGATCAACCTGTAAAATTTGAGCACATTCCGACACAGTCGCGAAAATAACGAAATTGACCCCGGCGCGATTTATGTTTCCGATCAACCTGTCAAATTTCAGCCCACTCCGACACAGTCGCGAAAAATGACAAAATTGCTCCTGGCTCGATTTTTGTTTACGATCAACCTGTCAAATTTTAGCCAATTCTGACACAGGCGCAAAAAATGACGAAATTACCCCCGGCGCGGGTTTTGTTTTCGATCAACCTATCAAATTTTAGCCAATTCCGACACAGTCACGAAAAATGACGAAATTGCCCCCGGCGCGGTTTTTGTTCTCGATCAACCTATCAAATTTTAGCCAATTCCGACACAGTCACGAAAAATGACGAAATTGACCCCTGCGCGATTTTTGTTTCCGATCAACCAGTCAAATTTTAGCCCATTCCGACATCCTCGCGAAAAATGACGAAATTGCCCACGGCGCGAATTTTGTTTCCGTTCAACCTGTCAAATTTTAGCCAATTCCGACACAGTTGCGAAAAATGACGAAATTCACCCGGCGCGATTTTTGTTCATGATCAACCTGTTAAATTTGAGCCCATTCCGACACAGTTGCGAAAAATGACGAAATTCCCCCCGGTGCGATTTTGATTCCATTTTGACACAGTCGCGAAAAATGACGAAATTGCCTCCTTCGCGATTTTTGTTCCCAATCAACCTGTTGAATTTGAGCCCATTCCGACACAGTATCGAAAAATGACGAAACTGTCAAATTTTAGCCCATTCCGACACAGTCGCGAAAAATGACGAAATTGCCCCCGGCGCGATTTTCTTTTCCAATCACCTGTCAAATTTTAGCCAATTCCGACACAGGCGCGAATAATGACGAAATTACCCCCGGCACGATTTTTGTTCCCGATCAACCGGTCAAATTTGAGCACATTCCGACACAGTCGCGAAAAATGACGAAATTTACCCCGGCCTGATTTTTGTTTCCGATCAACCTGTCAAATTTCAGCCCACTCCGATACAGTCGCAAAAAATGACAAAATTATCCCCTGCGCGGTTTTTGTTTCCGATCAACCAGTCAAATTTTAGTCCATTCCGACATCGAAGCGAAAAATGACGAAATTGCCCACGGCGCGATTTTCGTTTCCGATCAACCTGTCAAATTTGAGCCAATTCCGACACAGTTGTCAATATGACGATATTCACCCGGCGCGATTTTTGTTCCCGATCAACCTGTTAAATTTGAGCCCATTCCGACACAGTTGCGAAAAATGACGAAATTGCCCCCGGCGCGATTTTTGTTTCCGATCAACCTGTCAAATTTTAGCCCATTTCGGCACAGTCGAGAAAAATGACGAAATTGCCCCCGGCGCAATTTTTTGTTTTCAATCAACCAATCAAATTTTAGTCCATTCCGACACAGTCGAGAAAAATGATGAAATTGCCCCAGCGCGATTTTTATTTTCGATCAAACTGCAAAATTTCAGCCCATTCCGACACAGTCACAAAAAATGTTGAAATTGCCCCCAGCGCGGTTTTTGTTTCCTATCAACCTGTCTAATTTTAGCCCATTCGGACACCATCGCGAAAAATGACGAAATTGCCCCCGGTACGATTTTTGTTTCCGATCAACCTGCCAAATTTTAGCCAATTCCGACACAGTCACGAGAAATAACGAAATTACCCCCGGCGCGATTTTTGTTCCCGATCGACCTGTTAAATTTGACCACATTTCGACACCATTGCAAAAAATGACAAAATTGCCCCCAGCGCGGTTTTTGTTTCGATCAACCTGTCAAATTTTAGCCAATTCCGACACAGTCGCGAAAAATAACGAAATTGCCCTTGACGCGATTTTT
>NW_019235491.1:0-2225 GCF_002742605.1 Olea europaea var. sylvestris
CAATTCCGACGCAGTCACGAAAAATGACGAAATTGCCAGCTGCACAATTTTTGTTTCCGATCAACCTGTCAAATTTTAGCCCAATCCGTCACAGTCGAGAAAATTGATGAAATTGCCCCCGGCGCGATTTTTATTTCAGATCAAACTGTCAAATTTCAGCCAATTCCGACACAGTCGAGAAAAATTACGCAATTCCCCCTGCGCGATTTTTGTTTCCGATCAACCAGTCAAATTTTAGCCAATTCCGACACAGTCGCGAAAAATGACGAAATTACTCTCGGCGCGATTTTCGTTTCCGATAAACGTGGCAAATTTGAGCCCATTCCGACGCAGTCGAAAAAAATGACGAAATTGCCCACGGCGCGATTTTTATTTCCGATCAAACTGCCGAATTTCAGCCAATTCCGACACAGTCGAGAAAAATGACGAAATTGCCCCCGGCGCGATTTTTGTTTCCGATCAACCTGCCAAATTTCAGCCAATTCCGACACAGTCGAGAAAAATGACGAAATTGCCCCCGGCGCGATTTTTGTTTCCGATCAACCTGCCAAATTTCAGCCAATTCCGACACAGTCGAGAAAAATGACGAAATTGCCCCCGGCGCGATTTTTGTTTCCGATCAACCTGCCAAATTTCAGCCAATTCCGACACAGTCGAGAAAAATGACGAAATTGCCCCCGGCGCGATTTTTGTTTCCGATCAACAAGTCAAATTTTAGCCATTTCCGACACAGTCGCGAAAAATGACGAAATTACACCCGGTGCGGTTTTTGTTCCCGATCAACCTGTGAAATTTGAGACCATTCCGACACAGTCGCGAAAAATGACAAATTGCCCCCAGCCCTATTTTTGTTTCCGACCAACCAGTCAAATTTTAGTCCATTCCGACACCGTCGCGAAAAATGACGAAATTACACTCGGCGCGATTTTCGTTCCCGATAAACCTGTCAAATTTGAGCCCATTCCGACGCAGTCGAAAAAAATGACGAAATTGCCGAAGGCGCGATTTTTATTTCCGATCAAACTGCCATATTTCAGCCAATTTCGACACAGTCGAGAAAAATGAGAAAATTGCCCCCGACGCGATTTTTGTTTCCGATCAACCTGTCAAATTTTAGGCCATTTTGATACAGTCACGAAAAATAACGAAATTGCCCCCGACGCGATTTTTGTTTCCGATCAACCTGTCAAATTTTAGGCCATTTTGATACAGTCACGAAAAATAACGAAATTGCCCCCGACGCGATTTTTGTTTCCGATCAACCTGTCAAATTTTAGGCCATTTTGATACAGTCACGAAAAATAACGAAATTGCCCCCGACGCGATTTTTGTTTCCGATCAACCAGTCAAATTTTAGCCAATTCCGACACAGTCGCGAAAAATGACGAAATTACACTCGGCGCGATTTTCGTTCCCGATAAACCTGTCAAATTTGAGCCCATTCCGACGCAGTCGAAAAAAATGACGAAATTGCCGAAGGCGCGATTTTTATTTCCGATCAAACTGCCATATTTCAGCCAATTTCGACACAGTCGAGAAAAATGAGAAAATTGCCCCCGACGCGATTTTTGTTTCCGATCAACCAGTTAAATTTTAGCCAATTCCGACACAGTCGCGAAAAATGACGAAATTACCGCCGGCGCGATTTTTATTTCCGATCAAACTCCAAAATTTCAGCCAATTCCGACACAGTCGCGAAAAATGACGAAATTACCGCCGGCGCGATTTTTATTTCCGATCAAACTCCAAAATTTCAGCCAATTCCGACACAGTCGCGAAAAATGACGAAATTACCGCCGGCGCGATTTTTATTTCCGATCAAACTCCAAAATTTCAGCCAATTCCGACACAGTCGCGAAAAATGACGAAATTACCCCCGGCGCGGTTTTTGTTCCCGATCAACCTGTCAAATTTGAGCCCGTTCCGAAACAGTCGAGAAAAATGACGAAATAGGCACCGGAGCGATTTTTATTTCCGATCAAACTCCAAAATTTCAGCCAATTCCGACACAGTCGAGAAAAACGACGAAGTTGCCCACGGCGCGGTTTTTGTTTCCGATCAACTAGTCAAATTTTAGCCGTTTCCGACATAGTCACGAAAAATGACGAAATTACACCCGGCGCGGTTTTTGTTCTCGATCAGCCTGTGAAATTTGAGACCATTCCGACACAGTCGCGAAAAATGACGAAATTGCCCCCAGCCCTATTTTTGTTTCCGACCAACCA
>NW_019235492.1:0-2224 GCF_002742605.1 Olea europaea var. sylvestris
AAACGAAGGAATTTAGCTAAAATCCCGTGATGCTGGGACTGTGCCCCGAGTCCAATTTTGTGGGCCATTTCTAAACAACATGCAAAATTTCGGCTCATTCCAACACCATCACGACAAATGACAAAATTGCCCCAGGTGCGATTTTTCTTTGTTAATTTTCTGTCTAGCACTTTATCAACCTGACATAATTAATACGGAAATTAATTATCCGGAGGCCCAAACGAAGGAATTTAGCTAAAATCCCGTGATGCTGGGACTGTGCCCCGAGTCCAATTTTGTGGGCCATTTCTAAACAACATGCAAAATTTCGGCTCATTCCAACACCATCACGACAAATGACAAAATTGCCCCAGGTGCGATTTTTCTTTGTTAATTTTCTGTCCGACACTTCTCCAACCTGACATAATTAATACAGAAATTAATTATTCGGAGGCCTAAACAAACGAGTTTGGCTAAAATCCCGTGATCCTTGGTTTGTGCTCCAAGTCCAATTTCGCGGGCCGTTTCCAATGAACCTGTTAAATTTCGGCCCATTCCGACACCATCGCGACAAATGACAAAATTGCCCCTGGCCCAATTTTTCTTTGTTAATTTTTTGTCCAGCACTTTTTCAACCTAACATAATTAATACAGAGATTAATTATTCGGAGGCCCAAACGAAGGAATTTGGCTAAAATCCCGTGATGTCGGGTCTGTGCCCCGAGTCCAATTTTGCAGGCCATTTCTAAACATCCTGCCAAATTTCGACTCATTCCAACACCGTCGCGATAAATGGCAAAATTGCCCAGGGTGCGGTTTTTCTTTGTTAATTTTCTGTCCAGCACTTCTTCAACCTGACATAATTAATACGGAAATTAATTATTCGGAGGCCCAAATGAAGGAATTTGGCTAAAATTTTGTGATCTCGGGTCTGTACTCCCAATCCAATTTCGTGGGGCGTTTCCAATCAACCTACTAAATTTCGGCCCATTCCAACACAGTCGCAACAAATGACTAAATTTCCCCCGGTGCGGTTTTTCTTCGCTAATTTTCTGTCCAACACTTTTTCAACCTGAAATAATTAATACGAATATTAATTATTCGGAGGCCCAGGCGAAGGAATTTGGCTAGAATCCTGTGACCCCGGGTCTGTGCCTCGGGTCCAATTTCACAGGCCATTTCCAATCAACTTGCCCAATTTCGGCTCATTCCGATACCGTCGCGACAAATTACAAAATTGCCCCTAGTGCAATTTTTCTTTTTCAATTTTCTGCCCTGCACCACTTCAACCTGACATAATTAATACGGAAATTTATTATTCGGAGTCCCAAATGAAAGAATTTGGCTAAGATCTCTGATCGCGGGTCTGTGCCTCGAGTCCAATTTCGTGGGTCGTTTCCAATGAGCCTGCCAAATTTCGGCCCATTCCGACACCGTTGCAATAAATGACAAAATAGCCCCTGGTGCGGTTTTTCTTTGTAATTTTCTATCCAGCATGTCTTCAACCTGACATACTTAATATGGAACTTAATTATTCGGAGGCGCAAACGAAGGAATTTGGCTAAAATCCCTTGATCCCGGGTCTGCGCCCGGAGTCTGATTTTGCGGGACCTTTTCCAATCAACTTGCCAAATTTCGGCCCATTCCAACACCGTCGCGAAAATTGACAGAATTACCCATGGTGCGATTTTTCTTTGTTAATTTTCTGTCCAACACTTCTTCAACCTGACATAATTAATAAGGAAATTAATTATTCGGAGGCCCAAACGAAGGACTTTAGCTAAAATCTCGTGATCCCGGATCTGTGCTCTGAGTACAATTTCGTGGGCCCTTTTCAATCAACCTGCCAAATTTCGGCCCATTCCGACACCGTCGCGACAAATGACAAAATTGCCCCTGATGCGATTTTTCTTTGTTAATTTTCTGTCCTGCACTTTTTCAACCTGACATAATTATTACGGAAATTAATTATTCGGAGGCCCAAACGAAGGAATTTGGGTAGAATCCCGTGATCCCAGGTCTGTGCCCCGAGTCCAATTTCGCGGGCCGCTCCCAATCAACCTGCCAAATTTCGGTCCATTCCGACACCGTCACGACAAATGACAAAATTGCCCTTGGTGCGGTTTTACTTTGTTAATTTTCTGTCGAGTACTTCTTCAGCTGGACATAATTATTACGGAAATTAATTATTCGGAGGCGCAAATGAAGGAATTTGGCTAAAATCCCTTGATCCCGGGTCTGTGCC
>NW_019235493.1:0-710 GCF_002742605.1 Olea europaea var. sylvestris
TTTTGTTTCCGATCAACCAGTCAAATTTTAGCCAATTCCGACACAGTCGCGAAAAATGACGAAATTACACCCGGTACTATTTTCGTACCCGATCAACCTGTCAAATTTGAGCCCATTCTGACACAGTTGAGAAAAATGACGAAATTGACGCCGGCGCGATTTTAATTTCCGATCAAACTGCCAAATTTCAGCAAATTCCGACGCAGTCGAGAAAAATGACGAAACTGCCCCCGGCTAGGTTTTTGTTTCCTGTCAACCAGTCAAACTTTAGCCAATTCCGACACAGTCGCGAAAAATGACGAAATTACACTCGGCGCGATTTTTGTTCCCGATCAACCAGTCAAATTTGACCTCATTCCGACACAGTCGCGAAAGATGACGAAATCGCCACCTGCGCGATTTTTGTTTCCGATCAACCTGTCAAATTTTAATCCATTCCTACGCAGTCGGGAAAAATGATGAAATTGCCCCCGGCGCGGTTTTTGTTCCCGATCAACCTGTCAAATTTGATCCCATTCCGACACAATCGAGAAAAATGACGAAATTGCCCCCGGCGCGGTTTTTGTTCTGATCAACCAATCAAATTTTAGCCAATTCCGACACAGTCGAGAAAAACGACAAACTTTCCCCCGGCGCGATTTTTGTTTTCGATCAACCTGTCAAATTTTAGCCAATTCCGACACAGTCGCGAAAAATGACGAAATTGCCCC
>NW_019235493.1:774-1619 GCF_002742605.1 Olea europaea var. sylvestris
TTTGAACCCATTCCGACACAGTCGAGAAAAATGACGAAATTGCCCCCGGCGCGATTTTTATTTCAGATCAAACTGCTAAATTACAGCCAATTCCGACACAGTCGAGAAAAATGACGAAATTGCCCCCGGCGCGGTTTTTGTTTCCGATCAACAAGTCAAATTTCAGCCAATTCCGACACTGTCGCGAAAAATGACGAAATTACACCTGGCGCGATTTTTGTTCCCGATAAACCTGCCAAATTTCAGCCAATTCCGACACAGTCGAGAAAAATGACGAAATTGCACCCGGCGCGATTTTCGTTTCCGATCGACCAGTCAAATTTTAGCCAGTTCCGACACAGTCGCGAAAAAGGACGAAATTACACCCGGCTCTATTTTTGTTCCCGATCAACCTGTCAAATTTGAGCCCATTTCGACACAGTCAAGAAAAATGACGAAATTGCCCCCAGCGCGAGTTTTGTTTCTGATCAACCAATCAAATTTTAGCCAATTCCGACAGTCGCGAAAAATGACGAAATTGCCCCCGACGCGATTTTTGTTTCCCTTCAACTTGTCAAATTTTAGTCAAATTCGACACAGTCGAGAAAAATGACACAATTGCCCCGGCGCGATTTTTGTGTCCGATCAACCTGTCAAATTTGAGCCCATTCCAACACAGTCGAGAAAAATGACGAAATTGCCCCCGGCGCGGTTTTTTGCTTCCGATCAACCTGTCAAATTTCAGCCAATTCCGACACAGTCGAGAAAAATGACGAAATTGCCCCCGGCGCGATTTTTGTTTCTGATCAACCAATCAAATTTTAGCCAATTCCGACACAGTAGCGAAAAATGACGAAATTACACCC
>NW_019235493.1:1749-2224 GCF_002742605.1 Olea europaea var. sylvestris
TAAACCTGTCAAATTTGAGCCCATTCCGACGCAGTCGAGAAAAATGACGAAATTGCCCCCGGCGCGATTTTTGTTTCCGATCAACCGGTCAAATTTGAGCCCATTCCGACACAGTCGTGAAAAATGACGAAATTTCCCCGGCGCGATTTTTGTTTCCGATAAACCTGTCAAATTTGGGCCCATCTGACACAGTCGAGAAAAATGACGAAATTGCCTCTGGAGCGATTTTTATTTCAGATCAAATAGCCAAATTTCATCCAATTCCGACACAGTCAAGAAAAATGACGGAATTGCCCCAGGCGCGGTTTTTGTTTCCGATCAACTAGTCAAATTTCAGCCAATTCCGACACCGTCACGAAAAATGACGAAATTACACTGGGCGCGGTTTTCGGTCCCGATAAACCTGTCAAATTTCGGCCAATTCCGACACAGTCGAGAAAAATGACGAAATTGCCCCCGGGGCGATTTTTGTTTC
>NW_019235494.1:0-2224 GCF_002742605.1 Olea europaea var. sylvestris
GTTCAATCCAAAACGGTCAATACATTTCCAAAAAGTTCTTATGGGCCCAAAACGGACACCGTGTGCAAAAGTTACGCTCAATTTTTCGTCTGCTGACTCTCCAAGCGTTCTCAGTACACAAGGGCTCATTCCTTCGAAAAATGACCAAAATCACTCGTACGTCCCGACGAAGTGGTGAGTTCAATCCAAAACGGTCGCTACATTTCCAAAAAGTTCTTATGGGCCCAAGACGGACACCGTGTGCAAAAGTTACAATCAATTCTTCGTCCGCCGACTCTCCAAGCGTTCTAAATATGCAAGTGCTTATTCTTTCAAAAAATGGCCAAAATCCCTCGTACGTCACGATGAAGTGGTGAGTTCAATCCAAAACGGTCGCTACATTTCCAAAAAGTTCTTGTGGGCCCAAAACGGACACCGTGTGCAAAAGTAACAATCAATTCTTCGTCCGCCGACTCTCCAAGCGTTCTAAATATGCAAGTGCTTATTCTTTCAAAAAATGGCCAAAATCCCTCGTACGTCACGATGAAGTGGTGAGTTCAATCCAAAACGGTCGCTACATTTCCAAAAAGTTCTTGTGGGCCCAAAACGGACACCGTGTGCAAAAGTAACAATCAATTCTTCGTCCGCCGACTCTCCAAGCGTTCTAAATATGCAAGTGCTTATTCTTTCGAAAAATGGCCAAAATCCCTCGTACGCCACGACGAAGTGGTGAGTTCAATCCAAAACGGTCAATACATTTCCAAAAAGTTCTTATGGGCCGAAAATGGACACTGTGTGCAAAAGTTACGCTCAATTCTTCGTCTGCTGACTCTCCAAGCGTTCTCAGTATACAAGGGCTCATTCCTTCGAAAAATAGCTAAAATCACTCGTACGTCCCGACGAAGTGGTGAGTTCAATCCAAAACGGTCGCTACATTTCCAAAAAGTTCTTATGGGCCCAAAACGGACACCGTGTGCAAAAGTTACAATCAATTCTTCGTCCGCCGACTCTCCAAGCGTTCTAAATATGCAAGTGCTTATTCTTTCGAAAAATGGCCAAAATCCCTCGTACGTCACGACGAAGTGGTGAGTTCAATCCAAAACGGTCAATACATTTCCAAAAAGTTCTTATGGGCCCAAAACGGACACCGTGTGCAAAAGTTACGCTCAATTCTTCGTCTGCTGACTCTCCAAGCGTTCTCAGTATACAAGGGCTCATTCCTTCGAAAAATGGCTAAAATCACTCGTACGTCACGATGAAGTGGTGAGTTCAATCCAAAACGGTCGCTACATTTCCAAAAAGTTCTTATGGGCCCAAAACAGACACCGTGTGCAAAAGTTACAATCAATTATTCGTCCGCCGACTCTCCAAGCATTCTAAATATGCATGTACTTATTCTTTCGAAAAATGACCAAAATCCCTCGTACGTCACGATAAAGTGGTGAGTTCAATCCAAAACGGTCGATATATTTCCATAAAGTTCTTATGGGCCCAAAACGGACACCGTGTGCAAAAGTTACGCTCAATTCTTCGTCCGCTGACTCTCCAAGCGTTCTCAATAGACAAGCGCTCATTCCTTCGAAAAATGGCCAAAATCACTCTACGTCCCGACGAAGTGGCGAGTTTAATCCAAAACGGTCGCTACATTTCCAAAAAGTTCTTATGGGCCCAAAACAGACACAGTGTGCAAAAGTTACAATCAATTCTTCATCCGCCGACTCTCCAAGCGTTCTAAATATGCACGTACTTATTCTTTCGAAAAATGACCAAAATCCCTCGTACGTCACGATGAAGTGGTGAGTTCAATCCAAAACGGTCGATATATTTCCATAAAGTTCTTATGGGCCCAAAACGGACACCGTGTGCAAAAGTTACGCTCAATTCTTCGTCCGCTGACTCTCCAAGCGTTCTCAATAGACAAGCGCTCATTCCTTCGAAAAATGGCCAAAATCACTCTACGTCCCGACGAAGCGGTGAGTTCAATCCAAAACGGTCGCTACATTTCCAAAAAGTTCTTATGGGCCCAAAACAGACACCGTGTGCAAAAGTTACAATCAATTCTTCGTCCGCCGACTCTCCAAGCTTTCTAAATATGCAAGTGCTTATTCTTTCTAAAAATGGCCAAAATCCCTCGTACGCCACGACGAAGTGGTGAGTTCAATCCAAAACGGTCTATACATTTCCAAAAAGTTCTTATGGGCCCAAAACGGACACCGTGTGCAAAAGTTACGCTCAATTCTTCGTC
>NW_019235495.1:0-2224 GCF_002742605.1 Olea europaea var. sylvestris
CATTATTTTTGAATTCTTCTTTCATATGTAAGATCCATTTTATTTCTAACAATAAAAAAATCAATTATCAAAATCCCTACCAAACACGTACTAACTTGTCTACTCCATTTGTCTCGTTTTCTCCTCTTCCTTTCCTTTTCTAGTTCATACTTAACACGTGTGGGTCCCATTCAAACCATATAGGACATGACATCGCAACAATTATTATTCAAATATCTATTTTAGCGTCACACGTAGCTAAGTTCACTTTCACACTATCATACTACAAAATCCAACTCGAAAAAAATTTATTAAAATATAAAGAAAAAAAATTTGTCCATAAAATAAGCATTTGCCGGCAAATGTCATAATGGATCTGTTATTTGTCAATTAATTGTATGTACTACACTTGTTTGATACTATGATATTGTCAAATTATTCCTCAATTTCATCAGTTTTTGCTTGTTTTTGGTACACCTTGCACATCGTTATCATGAGCTAAAAATGTTGTCTTGTTTTATTTTCAGAAATTATTTAATAATATTTATAATTATTCCAATAATCCAAAACAAATAATGGAATTCGATTTGTTGTCTGATACATACTACAATTTGATCAAGGAAAGTTTGCAGCATGCAATTTCATCGAACTTTCTGAGAGATATAGATGACATCGAACTTCTATAAAACATTTTAAAAAGTCGTGGTTATTATACAGTACTAAACTTAAAATAAACAATTTAAATTTCATATATATATATTTTAATGTTATCTAGATTGTTTTATTCGATAAATCAAATAAGTCAAAAATGTATATATAATATATTGATTTATGTTAGTGAGCCACCCCAACAAAATAATCGATATAATTAATATCTTTCCTCTTTTATAACCATGTTCAATGATGTCGAGTTAAAGCTATCGTCCGGTCTAAGATTTCATCTACACATAATGCACAATCCGAGTATATATATGTGTGTGTATATATATATATATATTTGTACTTATAATTTTTTTAAATTTAAGAATTTTTTAGTTAAATGACGTAATATTTATAGGAGAAAATGCCAGAGAATGATAATATTATATTGACATTTTTTAATTTGACATATTATAGAGAAACAAAAATAAATTATTTAAATTTTCTTCAATTAATAGCCAAATGATGACTCTATCCCCGTTTTAATCTACACATTGATCAATTTGATGAATCAAATTCGATTGTGAATAGATTTGGTAAAATATAGCCTATTATCCCCACTTCAAATGCCCCCAATTAATGAACAACTTATTCATTAGTTAAACCAATTAGTTTCTCTTCTCTTCCAATAACCTAAAATTAGATTTGCCACAAAACCTAACTTTTTTACACCGTCTCTGATAAATGATTATTCCTTGCTTTTATTTGATATTATTGATTTATTTTTTATTTTTTATTGGTTGGTTTTTGAAGAATCAAGATAAAGAATGTCGATCTTATAAAAAAATTTCTAGTTTTATCATTAACTCGATTCTATTTCTGAGTGGTATTTTTGGGCTATATTTTTGTAATGCCATTCCGAAATTAATAAACCTTTATTTATTATTATTTTGTGTGTGTGTCTTCAATTAAATTAAAGAATGATACTCGTTAACATTTTCGCACGACGCACCAAAAATATCAAGGTCGGCCCTATTTACATTTTTAGATAAAGTTGTTAAACATATATCAGCACACAAGTGTATAGATTCAAGTCTTGTCTCCATCCGTTTAATTGAAACGACTTTGATCGAAAAAAATGAACAGTGCCTACACGTAAGGAAAACATGTTGAAGATATTATTTAAATGTTACGTGATATACACGTAACATTATCAAATAGCTTAAAAGAAGTGGTTCAACATATTGAGACTTGATTTTGCATTTTAAGAGATTAACATTATTAAGAAAGGTAATCCAATCCCTTATTAGTATCTTTATATTTAAGTGATATAAAATTTAACCCCAAATGGTCAAAAGAAAAGCATTATCAGAAGTATTTGTGCTAATTTGTAAGCATAAATGTAAAGTAGAGCATGTGTATAAAGCTATTGTGCATTAGCCTTCCGACAAGCCATCTAGTTACTATAGAATAAAGTGGTGTCCTTGTAACTCTATTCATTACTTTGTGATCATTTGGAATCCGTAGTGTAAGTTTGGTAATGCGTATTGTACAAGTTTCAAGTCCAGGTTGCCTTTGTAAATAGTGAGTAGAAATCATGCTCACC
>NW_019235496.1:0-2224 GCF_002742605.1 Olea europaea var. sylvestris
GAATTGAGCGTAACTTTTGCACACGTGTCCGTTTTTGGCCCATAAGTACTTTTTGGAAATGTAGCGACCGTTTTGGATTGAACTCACCTCTTCGTCATGACGTATGAGGGATTTTGGCCATGTTTTAAAAGAATGAGCAGTTGCATATTTGGAATGCTTGGATTGTCGGCGTACGAAGAATTGAGCGTAATTTTTGCACACGTGTCCATTTTGGGCCCTTAAGTAATTTTTGGAAATGTAGCGATCATTTTGGATTTAACACACAACTTCATCGTGACGTACGTGGGATTTTGGCCATTTTTCGAAAGAATGAGCAGTTGCATATTTGGAACGCTTGGATTGTCGGCGTACGAAGAATTGAGCGTAATTTTTGCACACGTGTCCATTTTGGGCCCTTAAGTACTTTTTGGAAATGTAGCGATCGTTTTGGATTGAACACACAACTTCATCATGACGTACGAGGGATTTTGGCGATTTTTCAAAAGAATTAGCACATGCATATTTAGAATGCTTGGAGAGTCGGCGGACGAAGAATTGAGCGCAACTTTTGCACGCGGTGTCCGTTTTAGGCCCATAAGAACTTTTTGGAAATGTAGTGACCGTTTTGGATTGAACTCACTACTTCGTCGTGACGTATGAGGGATTTTGGCCATTTTTCGAAAGAAAGAGCACTTGCATATTTAGAACGCTTGGATTGTCGGCGTACGAAGAATTGAGCGTGACTTTTGGACACGGTGTTTGTGTTTTGCCCATAAGTACTTTTTGGAAATGTAACGACCATTTTGGATTGAACTCACCACTTCATCGTGACGTATGAGGGATTTTGGCCATTTTACGAATGAATGAGTACTTGCATATTTGGAACGCTTGGATTGTCGGTGTACGAAGAATTGAGCGCCAGTTTTGCACCCGATTTCCGTTTTGGGCCCATAAGTACTTTTTGGAAATGTAGCGACCGTTTTGGATTGAACTCACCACTTCATCGTAACGTATGAGGGATTTTGGCCATTTTATGAAAGAATGAGCACTTACATATTTGGAACGCTTGGATTGTTGGCGTACAAAGAATTTACCATAACTTTTGCACCCGGTGT
Organism: Olea europaea var. sylvestris; assembly: GCF_002742605.1. Taxonomy (NCBI): domain Eukaryota; kingdom Viridiplantae; phylum Streptophyta; class Magnoliopsida; order Lamiales; family Oleaceae; genus Olea; species Olea europaea. The sequence goes on from NW_019235496.1 coordinate 1,095, forward strand.
CCGTTTTAGGCCCATAAGTACTTTTTGGAAATGTAGCGACCGTTTTGGATTAAGCTCACCACTTCGTCGTAACGTATGAGGGATATCGGCCATTTTATGAAAGAATGAGCACTTGCATATTTGGAACGCTCGGATTGTCGGCGTACGAAGAATTGATCGTAACTTTTGCACCCGGTGTCCATTTTGGGCCCATAAGTACTTTTTGGAAATGTAGCGACCATTTTGGATAGAACTCACCACTTCGTCGTGACGTACGAGGGATTTTTGGTGATTTTTCTAAAGAATGATCACTTGCATGTTTAGAATGCTTGGAGAGTCGGCGGACGAAGAATTAAGCGTAACTTTTGCACACGGTGTCTGTTTTGGGCTCATGAGTACTTTTTGGAAATGTAGCTACCGTTTTGGATTGAACTCACCTCTTCATCGTGACGCATGAGGGATTTCGGCCATTTTTCAAAAGAATGAGCAGTTGCATATTTGGAACGCCTGGACTGTCGGCGTACAAAGAATTGAGCATAGTTTTTGCACACGTGTCCCTTTTGGGCCCTTAAGTATTTTTTGGAAATGTAGCGATCGTTTTGGATTGAACACACAACTTCATCGTGACGTAAGAGGGATTTTGATGATTTTTCAGAAGAATTAGCACTTGCATATTTAGAATGCTTGGATAGTTGGCGGACGAAGAATTGAGCGCAACTTTTGCACGTGGTGTCCGTTTTGGGCCCATAAGAACTTTTTGGAAATGTAGTAACCGTTTTGGATTGAACTCACCACTTCGTCGTGACGTATGAGGGATTTCAGCCATTTTTCGAAAGAATGAGCACTTGCATATTTGGAAAGCTTGGATTGTCGTCGTACGAAGAATTGAGCGTAACTTTTGCCCACGGTGTCCGTTTTGGGCCCATAAGTACTTTTTGGAAATTTAGCGACCGTTTTGGATTGAACTCACCACTTCGTCGTGACCTATGAGGGATTTCGGCCATTTTAAGAAAGAATGAGCACTTGCATATTTGGAATGCTTGGATTGTCGGCGTACGAAGAATTGATCGTAACTTTTGCACACGTGTTCGTTTTGGGCCCATAAGTACTCTTTGGAAATGTAGCGACCGTTTTGGATTGAACTCACCACT
>NW_019235497.1:0-2224 GCF_002742605.1 Olea europaea var. sylvestris
GATAAAATCTTAGATTCCCCATTTTGTCCTCCTGTATTATAGGGTCCCAAAAACAATGGATTCTTGATACTGGGAAACCAAATCCCACGGGCTCTGAATAGACTACATAACCTCTTTGGCTTCATTATAGGTAGCAAAGGAACAAAACCCAAAAAGGATGACATCATAGTCATAACCAAAATGTGGCAAGGGCAAAAGTGGAAAAATAACTTCAGTATGCAAAGGCATTTGCTCCATTTCTAGGCGCTTTGCCACTTCGATTCGTAGTCGAAGATGATGATGACGACGACGCCGAAGAAGGCACTCGAGGTTTTATAGCAGCCATTGAACAGTTGTCTCTTCTACTCTTCTTTACCGTTTCTTCTTCATCCATGAATATTTGCCTGCACCTGCACTCCACACTACAAAAAGCTCTATCCCCTCTGCATCAAACAGTGTTTTTCATAATATTTTTAGTATATTTTTCACTCAAATCGAAGCCCTATTTAACTAACATAAAAAAATGCATGTTACAAAATAATATTTCTTGAGATCTCACACATATGATATGTATATTTGGTACGTTGAGAAGACAATAAGTTAAAATGATAAAATCTCATTGACTCATCCATTATATTATATACTAGATGATTGGAAAAAAAAGTCCAAATCTTGTTATTATACTATGAAGTATTCTAAATATGATTTTTGTTCTTTTTTCTTTTTTTCCCTTTGTGTGTGTATGTCTAATGCATATATGAAAACTTATTACTGTGTCTGTGTGATGAATATAGGGTAGGTTAAAGCCTGGCTCTTGTTCAGTTGTTCATAAGTAGGTTTTTCGAGATTATTAACTTAAAAGTTTACTTACTTGTACATGTAAATGTCTTTGCCAGGCAAGAGTTTCTGTTTGCAGAGAAAACAATGGTCAAGAAATCCAGAATTTGGAAGAGTATTTCTTCTTGAAAACCCACAAGGAGATGGAGTAGTTGGAGAAGAATTAAGAGGTTTAATCATTTTTCCTTTGCTAATAACTTGAGAAGCTTTTTTAGAAGTATTCTCTTGGCTTTCTAGTAATACACTCAGTCCCACCATCTCATTGGCGGTGGCGGTACGGCGGTTGGGGGCGGAGAGAGGTGGCAGCAGTAGGAGGAGGAGATTTTGAGGGATGAAAAGAGGAGACCGATATTCGATAGATATAGAAGAAAGGATAGCTGGGTACGTGGGGTTTGTTAAGCAAGGTAGCGTGGGAAATTTTTTGCTAGAGATCATCCAACTTATAATTTTGTTTCGAATCAGTCATCAAAGTTTAATTTATTTCAATTTGGTCATCTAACTTATGATTTTTTTAATTTAACTATTGAATCAGTAATTGTTATCAAAACTTAAAAATTTACAAATAACATTTTCATTCATTATTTATATGAAAGTCATATGCCACTTTAATCGAAATATCCCTTTTAATAAAAAAATGAAAGATTTGGACCTTCAATATATCTTTCTAGCAAAATGTATAATTTGACTCACTAATTTTATTGGCCACATTATTAATCATGTTAGCTTTTGGAAATTGTTATATTATAAATGGTTAAACTGAAACAGAATATAAATTCGATCATGAATTCGATTGGTCAATTATGAATTTCACAATTTTTTTTAATAATTATGACGGAATTGTCAAATTGAAAATAAATGGTCTAAACAAAATAAAGTTGAGTGACCAATATAAAACAAATAAAAAACTGAGTGACCTCTACTGAAATTTCCATTGTGGGACCCACCAACAGAACATTTAAAGATATGGGGTGTGGGAGCCACCTATATAACTCGTAGTGCTTGTTAAAAGCCACGTATCCTTTGTATAGCTATCAATTGCAGAATTATTTTTTTTACAATATTTAATTTATTTATTTTTACACTTTGTTTTGTCGTTTAGTGCAGTTTTCAGTTTTTACTTAGGTATTTTTACAGTCCTTAATGGCACTTTATTGCAATCGATTTGATGTATTTACTTTTGCCATAGATAGTGGGGTTGATGGTGAAATTGAACCTAAATGACAACGGTTGAAATTGGAGTGACATGCCTTGTGTCCTATGGACAACATCCATTAGTCCTTCGTGGAGTGTTTTTTGGGGCTTGGTGGGGGTAGGTGGGGGGTGGTGTAGACCATTTTACTAGGGTTACTTATCGATATTGAAAAAATTGGTTTACTGTGTTTAAATTTTTCGATGAGTTGATTTGATA
>NW_019235498.1:0-2224 GCF_002742605.1 Olea europaea var. sylvestris
TCCGATCAACCTGCTAAATTTTAGCCCATTCCGACACCGTCGCGAAAAATGACGAAATTGCCCCCGGCGTGATTTTTGTTTCCTATCAACCAGCCAAATTTCAGTCCATTTCGACACCGTCGAGAAAAATGACGAAATTGCCCCCGACGCGATTTTTGTGTCCGATCAATCTCTCAAATTTCATCCCATTCAGACACCGTCGCGAAAAATGACGAAATTACCCCGGCGCGATTTTTGTTTCCGATCAACCTGCCAAATTTTAGCCCATTCCGACACCGTCGCGAAAAATGACGAAATTGCCCCGGCGAGATTTTTGTTTCCGATCAACCTGCCAAATTTTAGCCCATTCCGACACTGTCGTGAAAAATGACGAAATTGCCCCCGACGCGATTTTTGTTTCCTATCAATCTGTCAAATTTCAGCCCATTCCGACACCGTCGCGAAAAATGACGAAATTACCCTCAGTGCGATTTTTGTTTCCGACCAATGAGTCAAATTTCAGCCCATTACGACACCCTCGCGAAAAATGAAGAAATTGCCCCCGGCGCGATTTTTGTTTCCGATCAATCTGTCAAATTTGAGCCCATTCCGATGCCGTCGCGAAAAAATGACGAAATTGCCCCCGGCGCGATTTTTGTTTCCGATCAATCTGTCAAATTTCAGCCCATTTCGACACCGTCGAGAAAAATGCCGTAATTACCCCTGGCGCGATTTTTGTTTCCGATCAATCTGTCAAATTTCAGCCCACCGTCGCGAAAAAATGACGAAATTCCCCTCGGCGCGAATTTTGTTTCCGATCAACCTGCCAAATTTCAGCCCCTTCCGACACTGTCGCGAAAAATGACGAAATTGCCCGCGGCGCGATATTTTTTTCCGATCAACATGTCAAATTTTAGCCCATTCCGACACCGTCGCGAAAAATGACGAAATTGCCCCTGGAGCGATTTTTGTTTCCGATCAATCCGTCAAATTTCAGCCCATTCCGACACCGTCGCGAAAAATGACGAAATTGCCCCCGGCGAGATTTTTGTTTCCGATCAACCTGCCAAATTTTAGCCCATTCCGACACTGTCGCGAAAAATGACGAAATTACACCGGCGCGATTTTTGTTTCCGGTCAATCAGTCAAATTTTAGCCGATTTCGACACCGTCGCGAAAAATGACGAAATACCCCCAGCGCGGTTTTTGTTTCCGACCAATGAGTCAAATTTCAGCCCATTACGACACCCTCGCGAAAAATGAAGAAATTGCCCCCGGCGCGATTTTTGTTTCCGGTCAATCAGTCAAATTTTAGCCGATTTCGACACCGTCGCGAAAAATGACGAAATACCCCCAGCGCGGTTTTTGTTTCCGACCAATGAGTCAAATTTCAGCCCATTACGACACCCTCGCGAAAAATGAAGAAATTGCCCCCGGCGCGATTTTTGTTTCCGGTCAATCAGTCAAATTTTAGCCGATTTCGACACCGTCGCGAAAAATGACGAAATACCCCCAGCGCGGTTTTTGTTTCCGACCAATGAGTCAAATTTCAGCCCATTACGACACCCTCGCGAAAAATGAAGAAATTGCCCCCGGCGCGATTTTTGTTTCCGATCAATCTGTCAAATTTGAGCCCATTCCGATGCCGTCGCGAAAAAATGACGAAATTGTCCCTGGCGCGATTTTTGTTTCCGATCAACCAGCCAAATTTCAGCCCATTTCGACACTGTCGAGAAAAATGACGAAATTGCCCACGACGCGATTTTTGTTTCCGATCAACCTGCCAAATTTTAGCCCATTCCGACACCGTCGCGAAAAATGACGAAATTGCCCACGACGCGATTTTTGTTTCCGATCAACCCGCCAAATTTCAGCCGCTTCTGACGCCGTCGCGAAAAAAAGACGATATTGCCCCCGGTGCGATTTTTGTATCCGATCAATTTGTCAAATTATGGCCCATTCCGACACCGTCGCGAAGAATGACGAAATTACCCCTGGCGCGATTTTTGTTTCCGATCAATCTGTCAAATTTCAGCCCACCGTCGCGAAAAAATGACGAAATTCCCCTCGGCGCGAATTTTGTTTCCGATCAACCTGCCAAATTTCAGCCCCTTCCGACACTGTCGCGAAAAATGACGAAATTGCCCACGGCGCGATATTTTATTCCGATCAACTTGTCAAATTTTAGCCCATTCCGACACCGTCGCGAAAAATGACGAAATTGCCCCTGGCGCGATTTTTGTTT
>NW_019235499.1:0-2223 GCF_002742605.1 Olea europaea var. sylvestris
ATAAAAAGTGGTTTTTGATTTCATTATAACTTTGGGTTTTTTCATTTTTGGCGAACTACTAGTCTAATTGGATTGGAATCAAGCAAATGAAATGTTGCTTTCGATTTCATGATAACTTCGAGTTTGTTCATTTTTGGAGAAATGCTAGTCTAATTCGATTGGAATCGAGCCAATGAAAAGTGGCTTTTGATTTAGTGATAACTACGAGTTTTGTTATTTTTGGCAAATTACTAGTCTAATTCGATTGGAATCAAGCCAATGAAAGTGGTTTTTGATTTAATGATAACTTCGAGTTTGATCATTTTCGACGAATTGCCAGTCTAATTTGATTGGAATTGAGCTAATGAAAAGTTATTTTTGATTTCATGATAACTTCGGGTTTGTTCGTTTTCGGGTAATTGCTAGTCTAATTCGATTGGAATCGAGCCAACGAAAAGTGGTTTCTGATTTCATGATAACTCCGGGTTTGATCAATTTCAGCGAATTGCTACTCCAATTCGATTGGAATCAAGCCAATAAAAAGTGGCTTTCGAATTCATGATAACGTCGGGTTTGATCATTTTCAGAAAATTGCTAGTCTAATTCGGTTGGAATCAAGCCAATGATAAGTGGTTTTTGATTTCATGATAACTTCGGGTTTGATCATTTTCGGGAAATTGCTAGTCCAATTCGATTGGAATCGAGCCAATATTTTTCGGGAAATTGCTAGTCTAATGCGATTGGAATCGACCCAATGAAAAGTGGTTTTTGATTTCATGATAACTTCGGGTTTGATCATTTTCGGGAAATTGCTAGTCCAATTCGATTGGAATCGAGCCAATAAAAAGTGGTTTTTGATTTCACGATAACTTTGGGTTTGCTCGTTTTTGAAAAATGCTAGTCCAATTTGATTGGAATCGAGCCAATGAAAAGTGGTGTTTGATTTCATGATAACTTCGGGTTTGATCATTTTCGACGAATTGCCAGTCTAATTCGATTGGAATCGAGCCAATGAAAAGTGGCTTTTGATTTCATGATAACTTCGGGTTTGTTCATTTTTGGCTAATTACTAGTCTAATTCAATTGGAATCGAGCAAATGAAAAGTGGATTTCGATTTCATGATAACTTTGGATTTGATCATTTTTGGCGAATTGCTAGTCTAATTCGATTGGAATCGAGCCGATGAAAAGTGGCTGTCGATTTCATGATAACTTCGGGTTTGATCATTTTCGAAAAATTGCTAGTCTAATTCGGTTGGAATCGTGCCAATGAAAAGTGGTTTTCAATTTCACGATAACTTTGGGTTTGATCATTTTCGACTAATTACTAGTCCAATTCAATTAGAATCGAGCCAATGAAAAGTGGTTTTCGATTTCATGATAACTTCGGATTTGTTTTTTTTTTGGCGAATTGCTAGTCTAATTTGATTGGAATCGAGCCAACAAGAAGAAATTTTTAATTTCATGAAAACTTCGGGTTTGATCGTTTTCGGTGAATTGCTAGTCTAATTCGATTGGAATCGAGCAAATGAAAAGCAGATTTTGATTTCATGATAACTTCAGGTTTGATCATATTCAGCGAATTGCTAGTCCTATTCGATTAGAATCGAGCCAATGAAAAGTTACTTTTGATTTCATGATAACATCGGGTTTGTTCGTCTTTGGCAAATTGGTATTTTAATTTGATTGGAATCGAGCTAATCAAAAGTGGTTTTTGATTTCGTGATAACGTCGGGTTTGTTCATCATTGGCGAATTGCTTGTCTAATTCGACTGGAATCGAGCCAATGAAAAGTGGTTTTTGATTTCATGATAACTTCGGTTTTGATCATTTTCGACGAATTGCTAGTCTAATTCGATTGTAATCGAGCTAATGAAAAGTGGTTTTGATTTCAGGATAACTTTGGGTTTGTTCGATTTTGGTTTATTGCTAGTCTAATTAGATTGGAATCGAGCCAATGAAAAGTTGTTTTTCATTTCAAGATAACTTCGAGTTTGATCATTTTCAGTAAATTGGTAGCTAATTAGATTGGAATCGAGCCAACGAAAGGTGGCACTCGATTTCATGATAACTTTGGGTTTGTTCGTTTTTGGAGAAATGCTAGTCTAATTCGACTGGAATCGAACCAATGAAAAGTGATTTTTGATTTCATGATAACTTTGGGTCTGCTCATTTTTTGCGAAATGCTTGTCTAATTCGATTGGAATCGAGCCAATAAAAAGTAGTTTTTGATTTCATGATAAC
>NW_019235500.1:0-2223 GCF_002742605.1 Olea europaea var. sylvestris
GAAGGTGTCGAAATGGGCTAAAATTTGACAGGTTGATCGGAAACAAAAACCGTGCCAGGGTCAATTTCGTCACTTTTCGCGGCTGTGTCCGAATGGGCTAAAATGTGACAGGTTGATCGAAAAAGAAAATCGTGCCAGGGGTAATTTCGTCAATTTTCGCGATGGTGTCGATTTTGGGCTTCAATTTGGTAGGTTGATTGGAAACAAAAATTGCACCGGGGGCAATTTCGTCATTTTTCGCGACGGTGTCGGAATTGGCTAAAATTTGTCAGGTTGGTCGGAAACAAAAATCGTGCCAGGGGCAATTTTGTCATTTTTTGCGATGGTGTCCGAATGGGCTAAAATGTGAAAGGTTGATCGGAAACGAAAACCGCGCCAGGGGTAATTTCGTCATTTTTCGCGATGGTGTCGGTTATTTGCTGAAATTTGGCAGGTTGATTGAAAACAAAAATCGCGCCGGGGGGCAATTTCGTCATTTTTCGCGACGGTGTCGGAATGGGCTAAAATTTGTCAGGTTGATCGGAAACGAAAACCGCGCCAGGGGCAATTTCGTCATTTTTCACGACGGTGTCCGAATGGGCTAAAATGTGATGGCTTGATCGGAAATGATAACCGCGCCAGGGGTAATTTCATCATTTTTCGCTATGGTATCGGTTATGCACTGAAATTTGGCAGGTTGATTGGAAACAAAAATCGCATCGGGGGCAATTTCGTCATTTTTCACGACGGTGTCGGAATGGGCTAAAATTTGAGAGGTTGATCGGAAACAAAAATCGCGCCAGGGACTATTTCGTCATTTTTCGCGACGGTGTCGGAATGGCCGAAATTTGGCTGGTTGATTGGAAACAAAAATCGCGCCGGGGGCAATTTCGTCATTTTTCGCGACGGGGTCGGAATGGGCTTAAATTTGTCAGGTTGATCGGAAAAAAGGACCGCGCCAGGGGCAATTTCGTCATTTTTCGCGACGGTGTCCAAATGGGCTAAAATGTGACAGGTTGATCGGAAACAAAAATCGTGCCACGGGTAATTTCGTCATTTCTCGCGACGGCGTCGATTATGGGCTTAAATTTGGTAGGTTGATTGGAAACAAAAATCGCGCCGGGGGCAATTTCGTCATTTTTCGCGACGGTTTCGGAATGGGCTAAAATTTGACGGTTGATCGGAAACAAAAATCACGCAAGGGGCAATTTCGTCATTTTTCACGACGGTGTCGGTATGGGCCGAAATTTGGCAGGTTGATGGGAAACAAAAATCGCGCCGAGGGCAATTTCGTCATTTTTCGCGACGGTGTCGGAATGGGCTAAAATTTGACAGGTTGATCGGAAACAAAAACCACGCCAGGGGCAATTTCGTCATTTGTCGAGATGATTTCGAAATGGGCTAAAATTTGACAGGTTGATCGGAAACAAAAACTGCGCCAAGGGCAATTTCGTCATTTTTCGCGACGGTGCTGGAATGTACTGAAATTTGGCAGGTTGATTGGAAACAAAAATGGCGCCGGGGGTAATTTCGTCATTTTTCGCGAAGGTGTCGAAATGGGCTAAAATTTGACAGGTTGATCGAAAACAAAAACCGTGCCGGTGGCAATTTCGTCATTTTTCGTGGCGGTGTTCGAATGGGCTAAAATGTGATAGGTTAATCGGAAACAAAAATCGTGCCATGGGTAATTTCGTCATTTTTCGCGACGGTGTTGATTACGGGCTGAAATTTGGCAGGTTGACAGGAAACAAAAATCGCCCCGGGGGCAATTTCGTCATTTTTCGCGACGGTGTCGGAATGGGCTAAAATTTGTCAGGTTGGTCGGAAACAGAAACAGCGCCAGGGGCAATTTCGCCATTTTTTGCGACGGTGTCCGAATGGGCTAAAATGTGACGGGTTGATAGGAAACGAAAACCGCGCCAGGGGTAATTTCGTCATTTTTCGCGATGGTGTCGGTTATGGGCTGAAATTTGGCAGATTGATTGGAAACAAAAATCGTGCCGGGGGCAATTTCGTCATTTTTCGCGACGGTGTCGGAATGGGCTAAAATTTGACAGGTTGATCGGAAACAAAAATCGCGCCAGGGACAATTTTGTCATTTTTCGCGGCGGTGTCGAAATGGCTGAAATTTGGCAGGTTGATTGGAAACAAAAATCGCACAAGGGGCAATTTCGTCATTTTTCGTGACGGTGTCGGGATGGTCTAAAATTTGACAGGTTGATTGGAAACAAAAATCGTGCCAGG
>NW_019235501.1:0-2223 GCF_002742605.1 Olea europaea var. sylvestris
ACCTAACTTCAAGGTAGTACTCATAGGTGTCCTAGTATGCTTCTTACTGTCTAACCCAAAGCGCTTCAATAAATCCTTTGCATACCTAGACTGTGAAATAAACAACCCATCCTCAGTATGTTTCACCTGAAGTCCAAGGAAGTAACTCAACTCACCAACCATACTCATCTCAAATTCTTGCTTCAAACACTCGACGAACTCATACGCTAGAGATTCAATGGGAGAACCAAAAATGATGTCATCGACGTAAATTTGGGCAATAGTGATAGTTTTTTCAATATGTCTAATAAATAAGATCCTATCAGCACCACCTCGAGAGAACCCATGTTCCTCAAGATATGACGTAAGTCTCTCATACCAAGCTCTAGGAGCTTGTTTCAGACCATAGAGTGCTTTGTGGACTTTGTAGACATAGTGGGGAAACTTTGGATCAACAAATCCTTTTAGTTGTTCAACATAAACTTCTTCTTGAAGAAGTCCATTCAAGAAGGCACTCTTAACGTCCATTTGATGAAGCTTGAACCCTACTCAAGTCGTGCAACAGGAGCAAAAGTCTCATCAAAATCAATTCCCTCAACTTGAGTATAACCCTGAGCAACTAATCTGGCCTTATTTCTGGTTATAGTACCTTGGTCATCTGTCTTGTTCTTAAAGATCCACTTAGTACCAATAACATTACAGTTTTCTGGTCTAGGAACTAAAATCCACACATTGTTTCTAGCAAATTGATTTAGTTCCTCATGCATCGCATTCACCTAACACTCATCACTAAGAGCCTCTTCGACTTTCTTGGGCTCAACCTATGAAACATAGCTAGTATACTCTAGATTGTTCAGTACCCTCTTACGAAACCTCATACCTTCATCTAGATCCCCAATGATATTTTCTTTAGGATGATTGGACTTGACCCTAGACAATGGTTCCTTAGGATTTTTGTCTCGATCTTGTGGATGTGTTTCCTTTTTAGGTGTTTCAGGTATTCTAAGAGATGATTCAGACACAGGTGGTTCAGTAGGATCACTAGACCTTATAAGATCACCATTTCTATCATCTATCCTATCACAATTTTCAACATTCTCCCCCTCACTCACAGCATCATCTATCACAACATTGACTGACTCCATCACAACACGAGTACGTAAGTTATATACTCGGAATGCTCGGCTATTTCTAGAGTACCCTAAGAAAATTCTTTCGTCACTCTTAGATTCAAACTTACTCAAATTCTCTCTATCACGCAAAATGTAGCACTTATTCCCAAACACACGAAAGTATTTAACCATAGGCTTTTACCCTTTAGAATCTCATATGGAGTCTGATCAATTTTGGGGCTAAGGTAGACTCTATTGATTATGTGGCATGCAGTATTAACAGCTTCTCCCCAAAAATGTAAGGCTAGTCCCTTGTTATGAAGTATGGCTCTAGCCATGTCCTGAAGAACACGATTCTTCCTTTCAACCACCCCATTTTGTTGAGGAGTGATAGGGGAAGAGAACTCATGTAGTATCCCTTCATCCATGCAGAAACTCTCAAGATTAAAATTTTCAAACTCTTTTCCATGATCACTACGCATTCTGGACACTTTGAGATTGAGTTCATTACTAAGCCGTTTACACAAAGATTTTATAAAATCACATGCATCAAATTTTTTCCTAAACAATTCTATCCATGTGAACCTCGAGAAATCATCTACCACAACCAAAATATACTGCTTACCTCCTAGACTCTCAGTCCTAGATGGTCCCATTAAATCCATGTGTATCAATTCTAGGGGTCTTTTGGTCAGAATTTTAGAAGTCTTATTATGGCTTCCCTTAAGTTGTTTACCTAGTTGACATGGTCCACACACAACATTTTCACTAGGACCTAATTTAGGCAAACCATCTACCAACTCCTTTTTAGCCAACTGTACTAGACTCTTATAATTTAAATGACCCAATCTTTTGTACCAGAGTTCACTCACATCAATTTTTGCACTCCTACACACATAGTTAGAATTAGGTAGGACTCCATAATAGTTGTCAGACGTTCTAACCCCTTCAAGGACCACCCCACCGGATGAATCATACATGGTACATCTCTTTTGCACAAAGCTAACCTCAAAATCAGCATCACAAATCTGACTAATACTTAACAAGTACGACTTTAAACCTTCCACATAAAGCACATTTGAAATCACAGGTAATCCATGCATTTGTACAGTACCTTTGCCAAGAATAGGTG